>NW_026728855.1:212500-245000 GCF_030272615.1 Cryptomeria japonica | reverse complement strand
TTTTACCGTTGCAGCTCCCCATGTCCGAACTGGGGATTTCTGGGTAGGGGCTTCGGGTGCGCATTACATTTTTGCCCAAGCGTCCAGTGGGGTTTCTGGTGCGCTCCGAAGTGGGGTTATTGGAGCGCATCAAAGGTGCGCAATGCTGGTGCGAACCCGGGAGCGCTCCGATGTGTGCTCCAAGGTGCGGCGTGCACGAAGTCCGAGCCCGGTTTGCCCCGGGTGCGCACCTCGCGTGCACCTTCGCCGGGGTGAGCACCTTGGTGTGCAGACCTTGGTTGGGTTGCGCGCCCTGGTGCGCACCAAGGAGCGCTCTGAAGTGTGCTCCAAGGTGCGGCGTGCACGAAGTCGGAGCCCGGTTTGCCCCGGGTGTGCACCTCGGGTGCGCACCTCGCGTGCACCTTCGCTGCGGTGGGCACCTTGGCTGGGTTGCGCGCCTTGGTGGGCACCATGCAGTGCACGAAGTCGGAGCCCGGATTGCCCCGGGCGCGCACCTCCGCCAGGGTGGGCACCTTGGTGCGCACAACTTGCCTGGGCTGCGCACCAGGAAGGGCTCAAGATGGCACCCGCGTTCCGTTTTTTTCACTATCTTTCAGAACGGAAATTTTAAAATCTCGTTTTTTTTTGCCTTTTCTGGAAATTAGTGAAGGCAGCGCATCAAAGGTGCGCAACGCTGGTGCGAACCTGGGAGCGCTCCGATGTGTGCTCCAAGGTGCGGCGTGCACGAAGTCGGACCCCGGTTTGCCCCGGGTGCGCACCTCGCGTGCACCTTGGTGCGCACACCTTGGCTGGGTTGCGCGCCCTGGTGGGCACCATGGTGCGCACCAAGGAGCGCTCCGAAGTGTGCTCCAAGGTGCGGCGTGCACGAAGTCGGAGCCCGGTTTGCCCCGGGTGCGCACCTCGCGTGCACCTTCGCCGCGGTGGGCACCATGGCGTGCACGAAGTCGGAGCCCGGTTTGCCCCGGGTGCGCACCTCGCGTGCACCTTCGCCGGGGTGGGCACCTTGGTGTGCAGACCTTGGCTGGGTTGCGCGCCCTGGTGGGCACCATGGTGCGCACCAAGGAGCGCTCCGAAGTGTGCTCCAAGGTGCGGCCTGCACGAAGTCGGAGCCCGGTTTGCCCCGGGTGTGCACCTCGGGTGGGCACCTTGGTGCGCATGCCTTGCCTGGGCTGCGCACCAGGGCGGGCTCAAGATGGCACCCGCGTTCCTTTTTTTTCACTATCTTTCAAAACGGAAATTTTAAAATCTCATTTTTTTTTGCCTTTTTCTGGAAATTAGTGAAGGCAGCGCATCAAAGGTGCGCACCTCGCTGCCCACCACGGTGCGCAACGCCGGTGGGCACCCGGGAGTGCTTCGAAGTGTGCTCCAAGGTGCTGCGTGCACGTTGTCGGAGCCCGGTTTGCCCCGGGTGCGCACCTCGCGTGCACCTTCGTCGGGGTGGGCACCTTGGCTGGGTTTGCCCCGGCTGCGCTCCGAAGCGGGGTTATTGGAGCGCCGCCTCTTTTTTTGTCGGAGCGTTTGGTGGGGTTTCTCGCATTGGCTCTTCCGAGGCCCGGTTGCCACCCTGGCGCGCACGAAGTCGGAAGTAGGGTTAATTGCCCGGGTGCGCACCTTTGCCAGGGTGGGCACCTTACCTGGGCTGCGCACCAGGGCGGGCTCAAGATGGCACGCGCGTTCCGTTTTTTTCACTATCTTTCAAAACGGAAATTTTAAAATCTCCTTTTTTTTTTGCCTTTTCTGGAAATTAGTGAAGGCAGCGCATCAAAGGTGCGCACCTCGCTGCCCACCTTGGTGTGCTCTGAGGTGCGCACCCGGGAGCGCTACGAAGTGTGCTCCAAGGTGCGGCGTGCACGTTGTCGGAGCCCGGTTTGCCCCGGGTGCGCACCTCGCCTGCACCTTGGCCGGGGTGGGCACCTTGGCTGGGTTTGCCCAGGGTGCGCTCCGAAGCGGGGTTACTGGAGCGCCCCCTCTTTTTTTGTCAGAGCGTTTGGTGGGGTTTCTCGCATTGGCTCTTCCCAGGCCCGGTTGTTGGGTGCGCTCCCACCCTGGCGCGCGCGAAGTTGGAAGTTGGGTTAATTGCCCGGGCGCGCACCTTCGCCAGGGTGGGCACCTTGGTGCGCACACCTTGGCTGGGCTGCGCACCAGGGCGGGCTCAAGATGGCACCAGCATTCCCTTTTTCTCACTATCTTTCAAAACGGAAATTTTAAAATCTCGTTTTTTTTTTGCCTTTTATGGAAATTAGTGAAGGCATCGCATCAAAGGTGCGCACCTCGCTGCCCACCTTGGTGTGCTCCGAGGTGCCCACCACGGTGCGCAACGCCGGTGCGAACCCGGGAGCGCCCCGATGTGTGCTCCAAGGTGCGGCGTGCACGAAGTCGGACCCCGGTTTGCCCCGGGTGCGCACCTCGCGTGCACCTTGGTGCGCACACCTTGGCTGGGTTGCGCGGCCTGGTGGGCACCATGGTGCGCACCAAGGAGCGCTCCGAAGTGTGCTCCAAGGTGCGGCGTGCACGAAGTCGGAGCCCGGTTTGCCCCGGGTACGCACCTTCGCCGGGGTGGGCACCTCGGCTGGGTTGCGCGCCCTGGTGCGCACCAAGGAGCGCTCCGAAGTGTGCTCCAAGGTGCGGCGTGCACGAAGTCGGAGCCCGGTTTGCCCCGGGTGCGCACCTCGCGTGCACCTTCGGCGGGGTTGCGCGCCCTGGTGGGCACCATGGTGCGCACCAAGGAGCGCTCCGAAGTGTGCTCCAAGGTGCGGCGTGCACGAAGTCGGAGCCCGGTTTGCCCCGGGTGCGCACCTCGCGTGCACCTTCGGCGGGGTTGCGCGCCCTGGTGGGCACCATGGTGCGCACCAAGGAGCGCTCCGAAGTGTGCTCCAAGGTGCGGCGTGCACGAAGTCGGAGCCCGGTTTGCCCCGGGTGCGCACCTCGCGTGCACCTTCGCCGCGGTGGGCACCATGGCGTGCACGAAGTCGGAGCCCGGTTTGCCCCGGGTGCGCACCTCGCGTGCACCTTCGCCGGGGTGGGCACCTCGGCTGGGTTGCGCGCCCTGGTGCGCACCAAGGAGCGCTCCGAAGTGTGCTCCAAGGTGCGGCGTGCACGAAGTCGGAGCCCGGTTTGCCCCGGGTGCGCACCTCGCGTGCACCTTCGCCAGGGTGGGCACCTCGGTGCGCACACCTTCTCAATGTTTTCTTGCCTTTTCTGGAAATTGGTGAAGGCAGCGCATCAAAGGTGCGCACCTCGGTGTGCTCCGAGGTGCGAACCCGAGAGCGCTCCGAGGTGCCCACGAAGTCGAAAGTCGGGTTAATTGCATTGTTTTCCCCGGGTGCGCTCCGAGGTGCGCAACATCGGCGCGCACCAAGGAGGGCTCCGAAGTGTGCTCCAAGGTGCGCACGATGGCGTGCACCTCTGGTGCGCACGATTCGGAGCTCGGTTTGACCGGGGTGCGCACACCTTGGCTGGGTTGCGCACCTTTTGTGCGCTCCAAGGTGCGCACGAAGTCGGAGCTCGGTTTGCCCCGGGTGCGCACCTTCGCCAGGGTGCGCACCTTGATGCGCACGCCTTGGCTGGGCTGCGCACCTTGGTGGGCGCCATGGTGCGCACCTTTCGTGCGCTCCAAGGTGCGCACGAAGTCGGAGCTCGGTTTGCCCCGGGTGCGCACCTTGGTGGGCGCCATGGTGCACTCCGAGGTGCCCAAGATTGGTGCGCACCAAGGAGCGCTCCGAAGTGCGCTCCAAGGTGCGCGCAAAGTCGAAAGTTGGGTTAATTGTCCGGTTTGCCTCGGGTGCGCACCTTGCGTGCACCTTCGCCAGGGTGGGCGCCTTGGTGCGCACACCTTGGCTGGGCTGCGCACACCTTGGCACCCGCGTTTCCTTCATTTTAAATTTTTTTTTTTTACAATCTCTCAAGTGGGAAATTCTATAATCTCAACTTTTTTTGCCTTTTCAGGAAACTTTTGAATGGAGCGCATCATTGGTGCGCTCCGAAGTGTGCTCCAAAGCTCTCTCCAGCTGCGTGCACCTGCCCCGGCCGCGCACCCGGCCCCGCCCAGCTTCGCTCACCTGTCCCGGGCGTCTGGTGCGGAACCTTAGAGTAAGAAACATCACCGTGCACCTTGGCCAACGTGCGCGACTCGACCGAGCGCGCACTGGCCGAGGTGCACACCGATTTCACCTGGGTGCGCGCGCAGCACCTCGGGCGCACCGGGGTGCGCGCACAACGCCCGGGTTGCACCGTGGCCTGTGTGCTCGGGGCGCCTCGGGTGCGCGCTCGGTGTCGCCCCCGCGCGCGCGGTAGTGCGGGCAGCGCACCCCGGCCCGGCCCGGCCCCGACGAGAACGCAAACGGGCAAAAGGTTTATTCAAATAGCATTGCGATGCCCGGCGAAAAACTAAAAAAGGGTGCAACACCGGGACTTCCCGGGAGGTCACCCATCCCAGTACTACTTCGGCCCAAGCGCGCTTAACTGCGGAGTTCTGATGGGATCCGGTGCACTAACGCTGGTATGATCGCACCCGTTATGAGCTTGTCGCAGTGTGTACTTAGCAAACCGCGACCCACGTGCGAATCCACCCCGGCCACCCACCCCCGTCGAGGTGCACACCCTCCCTCGCGAAGTGCGCCCCGTTCGCCAAGTGTGAGCCCTGCCCGGGTGCGCGCACCTTGCTAGGGCGTCGGGTGTGCACCCGGCCCGGCCTACGTGCGTGCACCTGTAGGGGGCGTCGTGTGCGTGCAGTGTCCCGTCTGCAACGCGGTGCCCACACACCACCTCGGGCGCAACGACCTGCGCTCACATGTGGGCCGAGTGCACCTTGGTGCATGTTCGGGGCGCCTCGGGTGCACGCTCGATCTTGCCCCGGTGCACCAAGGCGCTCGGTTTGCCCCGGGTGCGCACTTGGTGCAAGGTGGGCACCCAAAATAGGGATCAAGCACCAAAACACAAGTTTCGGGATGCAAAATGGGACCCAAGGACCACAAATGCGTTCCAAGACCCATGATGGGTCCACGAGAACAAAAATGTGTTCCGAGACTTAATAAACAAATATTGGGTTTTAGGAGAAGAAACATGCTCTGATGCCCAAAACGAGAATCGACCCCGAAAAGGCCACAGGCCAAAAGTGGGATGCGAGACAAAAAAAAATGGGACCCGAGGACCAAAATTGGGTTCCCAGGTCGAAGACAGGGCAACCGGACAAGAAACGACCTCTAAGGCTCGAAATGAGTCCCGACGACTAAAACTTGACAAGAAGCACCCATCAGGCACCCAACTCGACACCCATGGGATGCCGACCCACCCGGGCTTCCACCTAGCACACCTTGGCACCCACCCACCCTCGCACCCAACCTCGCACCCAACTTAGCACCTTTGAACCCACATTGGCACTCACCCTGACCCTGGCACCTTGGAACCCACATTGGCACTCACCTTGACCCTGGCACCCACCTTTGCACTCACCTTGGGACCCACCCTGGCTCCCACCTCGGCACCCACCCAGACACCCACCTTGGTTCCTTGGCACCCACCTTGGATCCTTGGCACCCACCCCGACACCCACCTTGGCACGCAACTTGGCTACTTGCCACCCACCTTGGCTCCTTGACGCCCACCCCGACAACCACCCCGTGACCTACCCTGGCTAGGGTTGGTGCACACCCACCCTGGTGCCCACCTTGGCACCCACCCTATGACCCACCTTGGCACGCACCTTAGTACCCACCCCGTTACCCACCCTAGGACCCACCCCGTGACCCACCTTGGCCAGGGTGGGTGCCTTGGTGCGCACAACTTGCCTGGGCTGCACACCAGGGCGGGCTCAAGATGGCACCCGCGTTCCGTTTTTTTCACTATCTTTCAAAACGGAAATTTTAAAATCTCATTTTTTTCTTTTTTTTGCCTTTTCTGGAAATTAGTGAAGGCAGCGCATCAAAGGTGCGCAATGCTGGTGCGAACCCGGGAGCGCTCCGATGTGTGCTCCAAGGTGCGGCGTGCACGAAGTCCGAGCCCGGTTTGCCCCGGGTGCGCACCTCGCGTGCACCTTCGCCGGGGTGAGCACCTTGGCTGGGTTGCGCGCCCTGGTGCGTACCAAGGAGCGCTCTGAAGTGTGCTCCAAGGTGCGGCGTGCACGAAGTCGGAGCCCGGTTTGCCCCGGGTGTGCACCTCGGGTGCGCACCTCGCGTGCACCTTCGCTGCGGTGGGCACCTTGGCTGGGTTGCGCGCCTTGGTGGGCACCATGCAGTGCACGAAGTCGGAGCCCGGTTTGCCCCGGGCGCGCACCTCCGCCAGGGTGGGCACCTTGGTGCGCACAACTTGCCTGGGCTGCGCATCAGGAAGGGCTCAAGATGGCACCCGCGTTCCGTTTTTTTCACTATCTTTCAGAACGGAAATTTTAAAATATCGTTTTTTTTTGCCTTTTCTGGAAATTAGTGAAGGCAGCGCATCAAAGGTGCGCAACGCTGGTGCGAACCTGGGAGCGCTCCGATGTGTGCTCCAAGGTGCGGCGTGCACGAAGTCGGAGCCCGGTTTGCCTCGGGTGCGCCCTGGTGGGCACCATGGTGCGCACCAAGGAGCGCTCCGAAGTGTGCTCCAAGGTGCGGCCTGCACGAAGTCGGAGCCCGGTTTGCCCCGGGTGTGCACCTCGGGTGGGCACCTTGGTGCGCATGCCTTGCCTGGGCTGCGCACCAGGGCGGGCTCAAGATGGCACCCGCGTTCCTTTTTTTTCACTATCTTTCAAAACGGAAATTTTAAAATCTCATTTTTTTTTGCCTTTTTCTGGAAATTAGTGAAGGCAGCGCATCAAAGGTGCGCACCTCGCTGCCCACCACGGTGCGCAACGCCGGTGGGCACCCGGGAGTGCTTCGAAGTGTGCTCCAAGGTGCTGCGTGCACGTTGTCGGAGCCCGGTTTGCCCCGGGTGCGCACCTCGCGTGCACCTTCGTCGGGGTGGGCACCTTGGCTTGGTTTGCCCCGGCTGCGCTCCGAAGCGGGGTTATTGGAGCGCCGCCTCTTTTTTTGTCGGAGCGTTTGGTGGGGTTTCTCGCATTGGCTCTTCCGAGGCCCGGTTGCCACCCTGGCGCGCACGAAGTCGGAAGTAGGGTTAATTGCCCGGGTGCGCACCTTTGCCAGGGTGGCACCTTACCTGGGCTGCGCACCAGGGCGGGCTCAAGATGGCACGCGCGTTCCGTTTTTTTCACTATCTTTCAAAACGGAAATTTTAAAATCTCCTTTTTTTTTTGCCTTTTCTGGAAATTAGTGAAGGCAGCGCATCAAAGGTGCGCACCTCGCTGCCCACCTTGGTGTGCTCTGAGGTGCGCACCCGGGAGCGCTACGAAGTGTGCTCCAAGGTGCGGCGTGCACGTTGTCGGAGCCCGGTTTGCCCCGGGTGCGCACCTCGCCTGCACCTTGGCCGGGGTGGGCACCTTGGCTGGGTTTGCCCAGGGTGCGCTCCGAAGCGGGGTTACTGGAGCGCCCCCTCTTTTTTTGTCAGAGAGTTTGGTGGGGTTTCTCGCATTGGCTCTTCCCAGGCCCGGTTGTTGGGTGCGCTCCCACCCTGGCGCGCGCGAAGTTGGAAGTTGGGTTAATTGCCCGGGCGCACACCTTCGCCAGGGTGGGCACCTTGGTGCGCAAACCTTGGCTGGGCTGCGCACCAGGGCGGGCTCAAGATGGCACCAGCATTCCCTTTTTCTCACTATCTTTCAAAACGGAAATTTTAAAATCTCGTTTTTTTTTTGCCTTTTATGGAAATTAGTGAAGGCATCGCATCAAAGGTGCGCACCTCGCTGCCCACCTTGGTGTGCTCCGAGGTGCCCACCACGGTGCGCAACGCCGGTGCGAACCCGGGAGCGCCCCGATGTGTGCTCCAAGGTGCGGCGTGCACGAAGTCGGACCCCGGTTTGCCCCGGGTGCGCACCTCGCGTGCACCTTGGTGCGCACACCTTGGCTGGGTTGCGCGGCCTGGTGGGCACCATGGTGCGCACCAAGGAGCGCTCCGAAGTGTGCTCCAAGGTGCGGCGTGCACGAAGTCGGAGCCCGGTTTGCCCCGGGTGCGCACCTTCGCCGCGGTGGGCACCATGGCGTGCACGAAGTCGGAGCCCGGTTTGCCCCGGGTGCGCACCTCGCGTGCACCTTCGCCGGGGTGGGCACCTCGGCTGGGTTGCGCGCCCTGGTGCGCACCAAGGAGCGCTCTGAAGTGTGCTCCAAGGTGCGGCGTGCACGAAGTCGGAGCCCGGTTTGCCCCGGGTGTGCACCTCGGGTGCGCACCTCGCGTGCACCTTCGCTGCGGTGGGCACCTTGGCTGGGTTGCGCGCCTTGGTGGGCACCATGCAGTGCACGAAGTCGGAGCCCGGATTGCCCCGGGCGCGCACCTCCGCCAGGGTGGGCACCTTGGTGCGCACAACTTGCCTGGGCTGCGCACCAGGAAGGGCTCAAGATGGCACCCGCGTTCCGTTTTTTTCACTATCTTTCAGAACGGAAATTTTAAAATCTCGTTTTTTTTTGCCTTTTCTTGAAATTAGTGAAGGCAGCGCATCAAAGGTGCGCAACGCTGGTGCGAACCTGGGAGCGCTCCGATGTGTGCTCCAAGGTGCGGCGTGCACGAAGTCGGACCCCGGTTTGCCCCGGGTGCGCACCTCGCGTGCACCTTGGTGCGCACACCTTGGCTGGGTTGCGCGCCCTGGTGGGCACCATGGTGCGCACCAAGGAGCGCTCCGAAGTGTGCTCCAAGGTGCGGCGTGCACGAAGTCGGAGCCCGGTTTGCCCCGGGTGCGCACCTCGCGTGCACCTTCGCCGCGGTGGGCACCATGGCGTGCACGAAGTCGGAGCCCGGTTTGCCCCGGGTGCGCACCTCGCGTGCACCTTCGCCGGGGTGGGCACCTTGGTGTGCAGACCTTGGCTGGGTTGCGCGCCCTGGTGGGCACCATGGTGCGCACCAAGGAGCGCTCCGAAGTGTGCTCCAAGGTGCGGCCTGCACGAAGTCGGAGCCCGGTTTGCCCCGGGTGTGCACCTCGGGTGGGCACCTTGGTGCGCATGCCTTGCCTGGGCTGCGCACCAGGGCGGGCTCAAGATGGCACCCGCGTTCCTTTTTTTTCACTATCTTTCAAAACGGAAATTTTAAAATCTCATTTTTTTTTGCCTTTTTCTGGAAATTAGTGAAGGCAGCGCATCAAAGGTGCGCACCTCGCTGCCCACCACGGTGCGCAACGCCGGTGGGCACCCGGGAGTGCTTCGAAGTGTGCTCCAAGGTGCTGCGTGCACGTTGTCGGAGCCCGGTTTGCCCCGGGTGCGCACCTCGCGTGCACCTTCGTCGGGGTGGGCACCTTGGCTGGGTTTGCCCCGGCTGCGCTCCGAAGCGGGGTTATTGGAGCGCCGCCTCTTTTTTTGTCGGAGCGTTTGGTGGGGTTTCTCGCATTGGCTCTTCCGAGGCCCGGTTGCCACCCTGGCGCGCACGAAGTCGGAAGTAGGGTTAATTGCCCGGGTGCGCACCTTTGCCAGGGTGGGCACCTTACCTGGGCTGCGCACCAGGGCGGGCTCAAGATGGCACGCGCGTTCCGTTTTTTTCACTATCTTTCAAAACGGAAATTTTAAAATCTCCTTTTTTTTTTGCCTTTTCTGGAAATTAGTGAAGGCAGCGCATCAAAGGTGCGCACCTCGCTGCCCACCTTGGTGTGCTCTGAGGTGCGCACCCGGGAGCGCTACGAAGTGTGCTCCAAGGTGCGGCGTGCACGTTGTCGGAGCCCGGTTTGCCCCGGGTGCGCACCTCGCCTGCACCTTGGCCGGGGTGGGCACCTTGGCTGGGTTTGCCCAGGGTGCGCTCCGAAGCGGGGTTACTGGAGCGCCCCCTCTTTTTTTGTCAGAGCGTTTGGTGGGGTTTCTCGCATTGGCTCTTCCCAGGCCCGGTTGTTGGGTGCGCTCCCACCCTGGCGCGCGCGAAGTTGGAAGTTGGGTTAATTGCCCGGGCGCGCACCTTCGCCAGGGTGGGCACCTTGGTGCGCACACCTTGGCTGGGCTGCGCACCAGGGCGGGCTCAAGATGGCACCAGCATTCCCTTTTTCTCACTATCTTTCAAAACGGAAATTTTAAAATCTCGTTTTTTTTTTGCCTTTTATGGAAATTAGTGAAGGCATCGCATCAAAGGTGCGCACCTCGCTGCCCACCTTGGTGTGCTCCGAGGTGCCCACCACGGTGCGCAACGCCGGTGCGAACCCGGGAGCGCCCCGATGTGTGCTCCAAGGTGCGGCGTGCACGAAGTCGGACCCCGGTTTGCCCCGGGTGCGCACCTCGCGTGCACCTTGGTGCGCACACCTTGGCTGGGTTGCGCGGCCTGGTGGGCACCATGGTGCGCACCAAGGAGCGCTCCGAAGTGTGCTCCAAGGTGCGGCGTGCACGAAGTCGGAGCCCGGTTTGCCCCGGGTACGCACCTTCGCCGGGGTGGGCACCTCGGCTGGGTTGCGCGCCCTGGTGCGCACCAAGGAGCGCTCCGAAGTGTGCTCCAAGGTGCGGCGTGCACGAAGTCGGAGCCCGGTTTGCCCCGGGTGCGCACCTCGCGTGCACCTTCGGTGGGGTTGCGCGCCCTGGTGGGCACCATGGTGCGCACCAAGGAGCGCTCCGAAGTGTGCTCCAAGGTGCGGCGTGCACGAAGTCGGAGCCCGGTTTGCCCCGGGTGCGCACCTCGCGTGCACCTTCGGCGGGGTTGCGCGCCCTGGTGGGCACCATGGTGCGCACCAAGGAGCGCTCCGAAGTGTGCTCCAAGGTGCGGCGTGCACGAAGTCGGAGCCCGGTTTGCCCCGGGTGCGCACCTCGCGTGCACCTTCGCCGCGGTGGGCACCATGGCGTGCACGAAGTCGGAGCCCGGTTTGCCCCGGGTGCGCACCTCGCGTGCACCTTCGCCGGGGTGGGCACCTCGGCTGGGTTGCGCGCCCTGGTGCGCACCAAGGAGCGCTCCGAAGTGTGCTCCAAGGTGCGGCGTGCACGAAGTCGGAGCCCGGTTTGCCCCGGGTGCGCACCTCGCGTGCACCTTCGCCAGGGTGGGCACCTCGGTGCGCACACCTTCTCAATGTTTTCTTGCCTTTTCTGGAAATTGGTGAAGGCAGCGCATCAAAGGTGCGCACCTCGGTGTGCTCCGAGGTGCGAACCCGAGAGCGCTCCGAGGTGCCCACGAAGTCGAAAGTCGGGTTAATTGCATTGTTTTCCCCGGGTGCGCTCCGAGGTGCGCAACATCGGCGCGCACCAAGGAGGGCTCCGAAGTGTGCTCCAAGGTGCGCACGATGGCGTGCACCTCTGGTGCGCACGATTCGGAGCTCGGTTTGACCGGGGTGCGCACACCTTGGCTGGGTTGCGCACCTTTTGTGCGCTCCAAGGTGCGCACGAAGTCGGAGCTCGGTTTGCCCCGGGTGCGCACCTTCGCCAGGGTGCGCACCTTGATGCGCACGCCTTGGCTGGGCTGCGCACCTTGGTGGGCGCCATGGTGCGCACCTTTCGTGCGCTCCAAGGTGCGCACGAAGTCGGAGCTCGGTTTGCCCCGGGTGCGCACCTTGGTGGGCGCCATGGTGCACTCCGAGGTGCCCAAGATTGGTGCGCACCAAGGAGCGCTCCGAAGTGCGCTCCAAGGTGCGCGCGAAGTCGAAAGTTGGGTTAATTGTCCGGTTTGCCTCGGGTGCGCACCTTGCGTGCACCTTCGCCAGGGTGGGCGCCTTGGTGCGCACACCTTGGCTGGGCTGCGCACACCTTGGCACCCGCGTTTCCTTCATTTTAAATTTTTTTTTTTTACAATCTCTCAAGTGGGAAATTCTATAATCTCAACTTTTTTTGCCTTTTCAGGAAACTTTTGAATGGAGCGCATCATTGGTGCGCTCCGAAGTGTGCTCCAAAGCTCTCTCCAGCTGCGTGCACCTGCCCCGGCCGCGCACCCGGCCCCGCCCAGCTTCGCTCACCTGTCCCGGGCGTCTGGTGCGGAACCTTAGAGTAAGAAACATCACCGTGCACCTTGGCCAACGTGCGCGACTCGACCGAGCGCGCACTGGCCGAGGTGCACACCGATTTCACCTGGGTGCGCGCGCAGCACCTCGGGCGCACCGGGGTGCGCGCACAACGCCCGGGTTGCACCGTGGCCTGTGTGCTCGGGGCGCCTCGGGTGCGCGCTCGGTGTCGCCCCCGCGCGCGCGGTAGTGCGGGCAGCGCACCCCGGCCCGGCCCGGCCCCGACGAGAACGCAAACGGGCAAAAGGTTTATTCAAATAGCATTGCGACGCCCGGCGAAAAACTAAAAAAGGGTGCAACACCGGGACTTCCCGGGAGGTCACCCATCCCAGTACTACTCCGGCCCAAGCGCGCTTAACTGCGGAGTTCTGATGGGATCCGGTGCACTAACGCTGGTATGATCGCACCCGTTATGAGCTTGTCGCAGTGTGTACTTAGCAAACCGCGACCCACGTGCGAATCCACCCCGGCCACCCACCCCCGTCGAGGTGCACACCCTCCCTCGCGAAGTGCGCCCCGTTCGCCAAGTGTGAGCCCTGCCCGGGTGCGCGCACCTTGCTAGGGCGTCGGGTGTGCACCCGGCCCGGCCTACGTGCGTGCACCTGTAGGGGGCGTCGTGTGCGTGCAGTGTCCCGTCTGCAACGCGGTGCCCACACACCACCTCGGGCGCAACGACCTGCGCTCACATGTGGGCCGAGTGCACCTTGGTGCATGTTCGGGGCGCCTCGGGTGCACGCTCGATCTTGCCCCGGTGCACCAAGGCGCTCGGTTTGCCCCGGGTGCGCACTTGGTGCAAGGTGGGCACCCAAAATAGGGATCAAGCACCAAAACACAAGTTTCGGGATGCAAAATGGGACCCAAGGACCACAAATGCGTTCCAAGACCCATGATGGGTCCACGAGAACAAAAATGTGTTCCGAGACTTAATAAACAAATATTGGGTTTTAGGAGAAGAAACATGCTCTGATGCCCAAAACGAGAATCGACCCCGAAAAGGCCACAGGCCAAAAGTGGGATGCGAGACAAAAAAAAATGGGACCCGAGGACCAAAATTGGGTTCCCAGGTCGAAGACAGGGCAACCGGACAAGAAACGACCTCTAAGGCTCGAAATGAGTCCCGACGACTAAAACTTGACAAGAAGCACCCATCAGGCACCCAACTCGACACCCATGGGATGCCGACCCACCCGGGCTTCCACCTAGCACACCTTGGCACCCACCCACCCTCGCACCCAACCTCGCACCCAACTTAGCACCTTTGAACCCACATTGGCACTCACCCTGACCCTGGCACCTTGGAACCCACATTGGCACTCACCTTGACCCTGGCACCCACCTTTGCACTCACCTTGGGACCCACCCTGGCTCCCACCTCGGCACCCACCCAGACACCCACCTTGGTTCCTTGGCACCCACCTTGGATCCTTGGCACCCACCCCGACACCCACCTTGGCACGCAACTTGGCTACTTGCCACCCACCTTGGCTCCTTGACGCCCACCCCGACAACCACCCCGTGACCTACCCTGGCTAGGGTTGGTGCACACCCACCCTGGTGCCCACCTTGGCACCCACCCTATGACCCACCTTGGCACGCACCTTAGTACCCACCCCGTTACCCACCCTAGGACCCACCCCGTGACCCACCTTGGCCAGGGTGGGTGCCTTGGTGCGCACAACTTGCCTGGGCTGCACACCAGGGCGGGCTCAAGATGGCACCCGCGTTCCGTTTTTTTCACTATCTTTCAAAACGGAAATTTTAAAATCTCATTTTTTTCTTTTTTTTGCCTTTTCTGGAAATTAGTGAAGGCAGCGCATCAAAGGTGCGCAATGCTGGTGCGAACCCGGGAGCGCTCCGATGTGTGCTCCAAGGTGCGGCGTGCACGAAGTCCGAGCCCGGTTTGCCCCGGGTGCGCACCTCGCGTGCACCTTCGCCGGGGTGAGCACCTTGGCTGGGTTGCGCGCCCTGGTGCGTACCAAGGAGCGCTCTGAAGTGTGCTCCAAGGTGCGGCGTGCACGAAGTCGGAGCCCGGTTTGCCCCGGGTGTGCACCTCGGGTGCGCACCTCGCGTGCACCTTCGCTGCGGTGGGCACCTTGGCTGGGTTGCGCGCCTTGGTGGGCACCATGCAGTGCACGAAGTCGGAGCCCGGTTTGCCCCGGGCGCGCACCTCCGCCAGGGTGGGCACCTTGGTGCGCACAACTTGCCTGGGCTGCGCATCAGGAAGGGCTCAAGATGGCACCCGCGTTCCGTTTTTTTCACTATCTTTCAGAACGGAAATTTTAAAATATCGTTTTTTTTTGCCTTTTCTGGAAATTAGTGAAGGCAGCGCATCAAAGGTGCGCAACGCTGGTGCGAACCTGGGAGCGCTCCGATGTGTGCTCCAAGGTGCGGCGTGCACGAAGTCGGAGCCCGGTTTGCCTCGGGTGCGCCCTGGTGGGCACCATGGTGCGCACCAAGGAGCGCTCCGAAGTGTGCTCCAAGGTGCGGCCTGCACGAAGTCGGAGCCCGGTTTGCCCCGGGTGTGCACCTCGGGTGGGCACCTTGGTGCGCATGCCTTGCCTGGGCTGCGCACCAGGGCGGGCTCAAGATGGCACCCGCGTTCCTTTTTTTTCACTATCTTTCAAAACGGAAATTTTAAAATCTCATTTTTTTTTGCCTTTTTCTGGAAATTAGTGAAGGCAGCGCATCAAAGGTGCGCACCTCGCTGCCCACCACGGTGCGCAACGCCGGTGGGCACCCGGGAGTGCTTCGAAGTGTGCTCCAAGGTGCTGCGTGCACGTTGTCGGAGCCCGGTTTGCCCCGGGTGCGCACCTCGCGTGCACCTTCGTCGGGGTGGGCACCTTGGCTTGGTTTGCCCCGGCTGCGCTCCGAAGCGGGGTTATTGGAGCGCCGCCTCTTTTTTTGTCGGAGCGTTTGGTGGGGTTTCTCGCATTGGCTCTTCCGAGGCCCGGTTGCCACCCTGGCGCGCACGAAGTCGGAAGTAGGGTTAATTGCCCGGGTGCGCACCTTTGCCAGGGTGGCACCTTACCTGGGCTGCGCACCAGGGCGGGCTCAAGATGGCACGCGCGTTCCGTTTTTTTCACTATCTTTCAAAACGGAAATTTTAAAATCTCCTTTTTTTTTTGCCTTTTCTGGAAATTAGTGAAGGCAGCGCATCAAAGGTGCGCACCTCGCTGCCCACCTTGGTGTGCTCTGAGGTGCGCACCCGGGAGCGCTACGAAGTGTGCTCCAAGGTGCGGCGTGCACGTTGTCGGAGCCCGGTTTGCCCCGGGTGCGCACCTCGCCTGCACCTTGGCCGGGGTGGGCACCTTGGCTGGGTTTGCCCAGGGTGCGCTCCGAAGCGGGGTTACTGGAGCGCCCCCTCTTTTTTTGTCAGAGAGTTTGGTGGGGTTTCTCGCATTGGCTCTTCCCAGGCCCGGTTGTTGGGTGCGCTCCCACCCTGGCGCGCGCGAAGTTGGAAGTTGGGTTAATTGCCCGGGCGCGCACCTTCGCCAGGGTGGGCACCTTGGTGCGCAAACCTTGGCTGGGCTGCGCACCAGGGCGGGCTCAAGATGGCACCAGCATTCCCTTTTTCTCACTATCTTTCAAAACGGAAATTTTAAAATCTCGTTTTTTTTTTGCCTTTTATGGAAATTAGTGAAGGCATCGCATCAAAGGTGCGCACCTCGCTGCCCACCTTGGTGTGCTCCGAGGTGCCCACCACGGTGCGCAACGCCGGTGCGAACCCGGGAGCGCCCCGATGTGTGCTCCAAGGTGCGGCGTGCACGAAGTCGGACCCCGGTTTGCCCCGGGTGCGCACCTCGCGTGCACCTTGGTGCGCACACCTTGGCTGGGTTGCGCGGCCTGGTGGGCACCATGGTGCGCACCAAGGAGCGCTCCGAAGTGTGCTCCAAGGTGCGGCGTGCACGAAGTCGGAGCCCGGTTTGCCCCGGGTGCGCACCTTCGCCGCGGTGGGCACCATGGCGTGCACGAAGTCGGAGCCCGGTTTGCCCCGGGTGCGCACCTCGCGTGCACCTTCGCCGGGGTGGGCACCTCGGCTGGGTTGCGCGCCCTGGTGCGCACCAAGGAGCGCTCTGAAGTGTGCTCCAAGGTGCGGCGTGCACGAAGTCGGAGCCCGGTTTGCCCCGGGTGTGCACCTCGGGTGCGCACCTCGCGTGCACCTTCGCTGCGGTGGGCACCTTGGCTGGGTTGCGCGCCTTGGTGGGCACCATGCAGTGCACGAAGTCGGAGCCCGGATTGCCCCGGGCGCGCACCTCCGCCAGGGTGGGCACCTTGGTGCGCACAACTTGCCTGGGCTGCGCACCAGGAAGGGCTCAAGATGGCACCCGCGTTCCGTTTTTTTCACTATCTTTCAGAACGGAAATTTTAAAATCTCGTTTTTTTTTGCCTTTTCTTGAAATTAGTGAAGGCAGCGCATCAAAGGTGCGCAACGCTGGTGCGAACCTGGGAGCGCTCCGATGTGTGCTCCAAGGTGCGGCGTGCACGAAGTCGGACCCCGGTTTGCCCCGGGTGCGCACCTCGCGTGCACCTTGGTGCGCACACCTTGGCTGGGTTGCGCGCCCTGGTGGGCACCATGGTGCGCACCAAGGAGCGCTCTGAAGTGTGCTCCAAGGTGCGGCGTGCACGAAGTCGGAGCCCGGTTTGCCCCGGGTGCGCACCTCGCGTGCACCTTCGCCGCGGTGGGCACCATGGCGTGCACGAAGTCGGAGCCCGGTTTGCCCCGGGTGCGCACCTCGCGTGCACCTTCGCCGGGGTGGGCACCTTGGTGTGCAGACCTTGGCTGGGTTGCGCGCCCTGGTGGGCACCATGGTGCGCACCAAGGAGCGCTCCGAAGTGTGCTCCAAGGTGCGGCCTGCACGAAGTCGGAGCCCGGTTTGCCCCGGGTGTGCACCTCGGGTGGGCACCTTGGTGCGCATGCCTTGCCTGGGCTGCGCACCAGGGCGGGCTCAAGATGGCACCCGCGTTCCTTTTTTTTCACTATCTTTCAAAACGGAAATTTTAAAATCTCATTTTTTTTTGCCTTTTTCTGGAAATTAGTGAAGGCAGCGCATCAAAGGTGCGCACCTCGCTGCCCACCACGGTGCGCAACGCCGGTGGGCACCCGGGAGTGCTTCGAAGTGTGCTCCAAGGTGCTGCGTGCACGTTGTCGGAGCCCGGTTTGCCCCGGGTGCGCACCTCGCGTGCACCTTCGTCGGGGTGGGCACCTTGGCTGGGTTTGCCCCGGCTGCGCTCCGAAGCGGGGTTATTGGAGCGCCGCCTCTTTTTTTGTCGGAGCGTTTGGTGGGGTTTCTCGCATTGGCTCTTCCGAGGCCCGGTTGCCACCCTGGCGCGCACGAAGTCGGAAGTAGGGTTAATTGCCCGGGTGCGCACCTTTGCCAGGGTGGGCACCTTACCTGGGCTGCGCACCAGGGCGGGCTCAAGATGGCACGCGCGTTCCGTTTTTTTCACTATCTTTCAAAACGGAAATTTTAAAATCTCCTTTTTTTTTTGCCTTTTCTGGAAATTAGTGAAGGCAGCGCATCAAAGGTGCGCACCTCGCTGCCCACCTTGGTGTGCTCTGAGGTGCGCACCCGGGAGCGCTACGAAGTGTGCTCCAAGGTGCGGCGTGCACGTTGTCGGAGCCCGGTTTGCCCCGGGTGCGCACCTCGCCTGCACCTTGGCCGGGGTGGGCACCTTGGCTGGGTTTGCCCAGGGTGCGCTCCGAAGCGGGGTTACTGGAGCGCCCCCTCTTTTTTTGTCAGAGCGTTTGGTGGGGTTTCTCGCATTGGCTCTTCCCAGGCCCGGTTGTTGGGTGCGCTCCCACCCTGGCGCGCGCGAAGTTGGAAGTTGGATTAATTGCCCGGGCGCGCACCTTCGCCAGGGTGGGCACCTTGGTGCGCACACCTTGGCTGGGCTGCGCACCAGGGCGGGCTCAAGATGGCACCAGCATTCCCTTTTTCTCACTATCTTTCAAAACGGAAATTTTAAAATCTCGTTTTTTTTTTGCCTTTTATGGAAATTAGTGAAGGCATCGCATCAAAGGTGCGCACCTCGCTGCCCACCTTGGTGTGCTCCGAGGTGCCCACCACGGTGCGCAACGCCGGTGCGAACCCGGGAGCGCCCCGATGTGTGCTCCAAGGTGCGGCGTGCACGAAGTCGGACCCCGGTTTGCCCCGGGTGCGCACCTCGCGTGCACCTTGGTGCGCACACCTTGGCTGGGTTGCGCGGCCTGGTGGGCACCATGGTGCGCACCAAGGAGCGCTCCGAAGTGTGCTCCAAGGTGCGGCGTGCACGAAGTCGGAGCCCGGTTTGCCCCGGGTACGCACCTCGCGTGCACCTTCGCCGGGGTGGGCACCTCGGCTGGGTTGCGCGCCCTGGTGCGCACCAAGGAGCGCTCCGAAGTGTGCTCCAAGGTGCGGCGTGCACGAAGTCGGAGCCCGGTTTGCCCCGGGTGCGCACCTTCGCCGCGGTGCGCACCATGGCGTGCACGAAGTCGGAGCCCGGTTTGCCCCGGGTGCGCACCTCGCGTGCACCTTCGGCGGGGTTGCGCGCCCTGGTGGGCACCATGGTGCGCACCAAGGAGCGCTCCGAAGTGTGCTCCAAGGTGCGGCGTGCACGAAGTCGGAGCCCGGTTTGCCCCGGGTGCGCACCTCGCGTGCACCTTCGGCGGGGTTGCGCGCCCTGGTGGGCACCATGGTGCGCACCAAGGAGCGCTCCGAAGTGTGCTCCAAGGTGCGGCGTGCACGAAGTCGGAGCCCGGTTTGCCCCGGGTGCGCACCTCGCGTGCACCTTCGCCGCGGTGGGCACCATGGCGTGCACGAAGTCGGAGCCCGGTTTGCCCCGGGTGCGCACCTCGCGTGCACCTTCGCCGGGGTGGGCACCTCGGCTGGGTTGCGCGCCCTGGTGCGCACCAAGGAGCGCTCCGAAGTGTGCTCCAAGGTGCGGCGTGCACGAAGTCGGAGCCCGGTTTGCCCCGGGTGCGCACCTCGCGTGCACCTTCGCCAGGGTGGGCACCTCGGTGCGCACATCTTCTCAATGTTTTCTTGCCTTTTCTGGAAATTGGTGAAGGCAGCGCATCAAAGGTGCGCACCTCGGTGTGCTCCGAGGTGCGAACCCGAGAGCGCTCCGAGGTGCCCACGAAGTCGAAAGTCGGGTTAATTGCATTGTTTTCCCCGGGTGCGCTCCGAGGTGCGCAACATCGGCGCGCACCAAGGAGGGCTCCGAAGTGTGCTCCAAGGTGCGCACGATGGCGTGCACCTCTGGTGCGCACGATTCGGAGCTCGGTTTGACCGGGGTGCGCACACCTTGGCTGGGTTGCGCACCTTTTGTGCGCTCCAAGGTGCGCACGAAGTCGGAGCTCGGTTTGCCCCGGGTGCGCACCTTCGCCAGGGTGCGCACCTTGATGCGCACGCCTTGGCTGGGCTGCGCACCTTGGTGGGCGCCATGGTGCGCACCTTTCGTGCGCTCCAAGGTGCGCACGAAGTCGGAGCTCGGTTTGCCCCGGGTGCGCACCTTGGTGGGCGCCATGGTGCACTCCGAGGTGCCCAAGATTGGTGCGCACCAAGGAGCGCTCCGAAGTGCGCTCCAAGGTGCGCGCGAAGTCGAAAGTTGGGTTAATTGTCCGGTTTGCCTCGGGTGCGCACCTTGCGTGCACCTTCGCCAGGGTGGGCGCCTTGGTGCGCACACCTTGGCTGGGCTGCGCACACCTTGGCACCCGCGTTTCCTTCATTTTAAATTTTTTTTTTTTACAATCTCTCAAGTGGGAAATTCTATAATCTCAACTTTTTTTGCCTTTTCAAGAAACTTTTGAATGGAGCGCATCATTGGTGCGCTCCGAAGTGTGCTCCAAAGCTCTCTCCAGCTGCGTGCACCTGCCCCGGCCGCGCACCCGGCCCCGCCCAGCTTCGCTCACCTGTCCCGGGCGTCTGGTGCGGAACCTTAGAGTAAGAAACATCACCGTGCACCTTGGCCAACGTGCGCGACTCGACCGAGCGCGCACTGGCCGAGGTGCACACCGATTTCACCTGGGTGCGCGCGCAGCACCTCGGGCGCACCGGGGTGCGCGCACAACGCCCGGGTTGCACCGTGGCCTGTGTGCTCGGGGCGCCTCGGGTGCGCGCTCGGTGTCGCCCCCGCGCGCGCGGTAGTGCGGGCAGCGCACCCCGGCCCGGCCCGGCCCCGACGAGAACGCAAACGGGCAAAAGGTTTATTCAAATAGCATTGCGACGCCCGGCGAAAAACTAAAAAAGGGTGCAACACCGGGACTTCCCGGGAGGTCACCCATCCCAGTACTACTCCGGCCCAAGCGCGCTTAACTGCGGAGTTCTGATGGGATCCGGTGCACTAATGCTGGTATGATCGCACCCGTTATGAGCTTGTCGCAGTGTGTACTTAGCAAACCGCGACCCACGTGCGAATCCACCCCGGCCACCCACCCCCGTCGAGGTGCACACCCTCCCTCGCGAAGTGCGCCCCGTTCGCCAAGTGTGAGCCCTGCCCGGGTGCGCGCACCTTGCTAGGGCGTCGGGTGTGCACCCGGCCCGGCCTACGTGCGTGCACCTGGAGGGGGCGTCGTGTGCGTGCAGTGTCCCGTCTGCAACGCGGTGCCCACACACCACCTCGGGCGCAACGACCTGCGCTCACATGTGGGCCGAGTGCACCTTGGTGCATGTTCGGGGCGCCTCGGGTGCACGCTCGATCTTGCCCCGGTGCACCAAGGCGCTCGGTTTGCCCCGGGTGCGCACTTGGTGCAAGGTGGGCACCCAAAATAGGGATCAAGCACCAAAACACAAGTTTCGGGATGCAAAATGGGACCCAAGGACCACAAATGCGTTCCAAGACCCATGATGGGTCCACGAGAACAAAAATGTGTTCCGAGACTTAATAAACAAATATTGGGTTTTAGGAGAAGAAACATGCTCTGATGCCCAAAACGAGAATCGACCCCGAAAAGGCCACAGGCCAAAAGTGGGATGCGAGACAAAAAAAAATGGGACCCGAGGACCAAAATTGGGTTCCCAGGTCGAAGACAGGGCAACCGGACAAGAAACGACCTCTAAGGCTCGAAATGAGTCCCGACGACTAAAACTTGACAAGAAGCACCCATCAGGCACCCAACTCGACACCCATGGGATGCCGACCCACCCGGGCTTCCACCTAGCACACCTTGGCACCCACCCACCCTCGCACCCAACCTCGCACCCAACTTAGCACCTTTGAACCCACATTGGCACTCACCCTGACCCTGGCACCTTGGAACCCACATTGGCACTCACCTTGACCCTGGCACCCACCTTTGCACTCACCTTGGGACCCACCCTGGCTCCCACCTCGGCACCCACCCAGACACCCACCTTGGTTCCTTGGCACCCACCTTGGATCCTTGGCACCCACCCCGACACCCACCTTGGCACGCAACTTGGCTACTTGCCACCCACCTTGGCTCCTTGACGCCCACCCCGACAACCACCCCGTGACCTACCCTGGCTAGGGTTGGTGCACACCCACCCTGGTGCCCACCTTGGCACCCACCCTATGACCCACCTTGGCACGCACCTTAGTACCCACCCCGTTACCCACCCTAGGACCCACCCCGTGACCCACCTTGGCCAGGGTGGGTGCACCCACCCTGGTGCCCACCTTGGCACCCACCCATCCTAGCACCCAGCCTGTGACCGGGCTTGGAACCCAACCTTGCACCCGCACCCGTCTTGGCCAGTGTGGGTGCGCACCCATCCTGGCACCCACGTTGTGACACACCCTTTAACCCACGCACCCTAGCACCCACGTTGGCACCCACCTTGGAACCCAACCTAGCAACTTGGCACCCACCCCGTGACCCACCTTGGCATCCACCATAGCAGTCGCCGACTTGGCACCCACCTCGGCACCCACCTTGACACTTGTGGACCCACCTTGCCACTCACCCTAGCATCGACCCATCCTAGCACCCACCCTGGCACCTTTGCACCCTAGCACTCACCCATCCTAGCACCTAACCTGTGACCCACCTTGACACTCACCCTCGCACCCACCTTGGAACCCAACCTAGCACCCACCCACCCTGACACCAACCCTAGCACCTACCCACCCTTGCACCCACCCTGTGACCCATCTTGGCACCCACCCATCCTACCACTCAACCTATCACCCACCTTCTCACCCACCTTGGCATCCACCTTAGCACCCACCCACACTGGCACCTTGGCACCCACCTCGGGCAAGGTGGGTGCACACCCACCCTGGCACCCAATTTAGAACCCACCGAGCATGTTACCCACCTTGGCACCCACATTGCAGCCCACCCTAGTACCCACCCTATGACCCACATTGGCATCCACACCCTAGCACCCAGGCACCTCGACACCCGCCTTGACACCCACCCTAGCACTGAACCTGTGACCCACCTTGGAACTCACCCTAGAACCCACCCACCCTGTGAACCACCTTGGCATCCACCTTAGCACCCACCCACCTTGGCACCCACTCTAGCACTCACCCATCCTAACACCCAACTTGTTACCCACCTTGGCACCCGCCCTCGCGTCCACCTTGAAACCCACCCTAGCACCCACCCACGCAGGAGCCCACCTTGGCACCCAACCTAACACCCACGCATCCTGGCACCCAACTTGTGACCCACCTTGGAACCCACCCTAGTACCCACCTTTGAACCCACTATATCACCAACCCACCTTGGCACCCACCCTATGACCCTCTTTGGAATCCACCCTAGCACGCACCCACCCTGGCACCCACCATGGAGCGCACCCTAGCACCCACCCACCTCGGCACGCACCTCAACACCCACCTTGGTGTGCGCACTGCGCCAACCTCTCAAAGACCCTATGTGGTGCGCTCCAAAGTGTACACCTTTGGTGCGCTCCAAGGTGCGCACCTTTGGTGCACACCGAGGTGCACACCAAAGTGTGCACCGAGGTGAGCACCAAAGTGCACTCCAGGGTGCACACCAAGGCGTGCACCTTTGGTGCGGTCAATGCAAACGAATTCGGAAGTTGGGGTCGATGTCCTAATCGCTGCTGCAGACTACACGTATGAGAATCGGACAAATAGCTTTATATAGGGGAGGTGTTGCGTTTGATGGGTCGACTCCCCTGGTTGTGTGCACTGCACCAACTTCAAAGACCCTGTCTTGTTTAAGAAGTCAAAAGTTGGGGTGGATGTCCTAATCATTGCTGCAGTCTACGCATGTATGAGAATCAGACAAATAGCTTATATAGGGGAGGTGTTGCATTCGGTGGGTTGACTCCCCTGGTTGTGCGCACTGCGCCAACCTCAAAGACCCCGCATAGCAGAAGAAGTCGGAAGTCGGATTTTGGTGAGCACCAAGGCGTGCACCTTTGGTGCGGTCAACGCAGACGAATTCAGAAGTTGGGGTGGATGTCCTAATCGTTGTTGCAGGCTACACATGTATGAGAATCAGACAAATAGCTTATATAGGGGAGGTGTTGGGTTTGATGGGTCAACTCCCTTGGTTGTGCGCATTACGCCAACCTCAAAGACCTTGTTTTCGTTAAGAAGTCAAAAGTTGGGGTCAATGTCCTAATGGCTCCTGCAGGCTACACATGTATGAGAATCGGACAAATAGCTTATATAGGGGAGGTGTTGGGTTTGATGGGTCGACTCCCCTGGTTGTGCGCATTACGTCAACCTCAAAGACCTTGTTTTCGTTAAGAAGTCAAAAGTTGGGGTCGATGTCCTAATTGCTCCTGTAGACTACACATGTATGAGAATCAGACAAATAGCTTATATAGGGGAGGTGTTGGGTTTGATGGGTTGACTCCCCTAGTTGTTCGCATTACACCAACCTCAAAGACCTTGTTTTCGTTTAGAAGCCGAAAGTTGGGGTCGATGTCCTAATTGCTCCTGCAGGCTACGCATGTATGAGAATCAGACAAATAGCTTATATAGGGGAGGTGTTGGGTTTGATGGGTCGACTCCCCTGGTTGTGCGCATTGCGCCAACCTCAAAGACCCTGCATTGCGGATGAAGTCGAAAGTCAGAGTTTGGTGTGCTACAAGGTGTGGTCGAAGGTGCTCACCTAGGTGTGCACCTTTGGAGCACAGGAAAAGTGCCCTCCAAAAGTGCGCACCTTTGGAGTGCACAAAAGTGCCCTCCAAAAGTGCGCACCTTTGGAGCGCAGAAAAGTGCCCTCCAAAAAGTGCCCTCCAAAAGTGCGCACCTTTGGAGCGCAGAAAAGTGCCCTCCAAAAAGTGCCCTCCAAAAGTGCGCACCTTTGGAGCGCAGAAAAGTGCCCTCCAAAAAGTGCCCTCCAAAAGTGCGCACCTTTGGAGCGCAGAAAAGTGCCCTCCAAAAAGTGCCCTCCAAAAGTGCGCACCTTTGGAGCGCAGAAAAGTGCCCTCCAAAAAGTGCCCTCCAAAAGTGCGCACCTTTGGAGCGCAGAAAAGTGCCCTCCAAAAAGTGCCCTCCAAAAGTGCGCACCTTTGGAGCGCAGAAAAGTGCCCTCCAAAAAGTGCCCTCCAAAAGTGCGCACCTTTGGAGCGCAGAAAAGTGCCCTCCAAAAAGTGCCCTCCAAAAGTGCGCACCTTTGGAGCGCAGAAAAGTGCCCTCCAAAAAGTGCCCTCCAAAAGTGCGCACCTTTGGAGCGCAGAAAAGTGCCCTCCAAAAAGTGCCCTCCAAAAGTGCGCACCTTTGGAGCGCAGAAAAGTGCCCTCCAAAAGTGCGCACTTTTGGTGCGCACCAAGGCGCTGGTTCGGTCGTTGCAGGCGAGTTCGGAAGTTGGGGTCGATGTCCTGAGCGGAGGTGCAAACTACACAGGTGTCGGAATCGGACAAATAGCTTATATAGGGGAGGTGTATGCTTCGATGGGTCGACTCCCCAGGTTGAGCGCACCGCGCCAACCTCAAAGACCCTACGGTATGGATGAAGTCGGAAGTTGGGTCCGATGACCGATTCGATTAGTAGGTATGCTCATGAGGTCGGAATTTGGGTCCGATGACCTGCCATGTGCAGGAAGGCGAATGTTGACACTGTGCGTTGCAAGGTGCACACCAAGGCGCTGGTGCGGTCTTTTTAGTCGAGTTCGGAAGTTGGGGTCGATGTCCTGATCGGAGGTGCAAGCTACACAGGTGTGGGAATCGGACAAATAGCTTATATAGGGGAGGTGTATGCTTCGTTGGGTCGACTCCCCGGGTTGAGCGCACCGCGCCAACCTCAAAGACCCTACGGTATGGATGAAGTCGGAAGTTGGGTCCGATGACCGATTCGATATGTAGGCATACTCGCGAGGTCGGAATTTGGGTCCGATGACCTGCCACGTGCAGGAAGGCGAATGTTGGCACTGTGCGTTGCAAGGTGCGCACCAAGGCGCTGGTTCGGTCGTTGGAGGCGAGTTCGGAAGTTGGGGTCGATGTCTTGATCGGAGGTGCAAACTACACAGGTGTGGGAATCGGACAAATAGCTTATATAGGGGAGGTGTATGCTTCGTTGGGTCGACTCCCCGGGTTGAGCGCACCGCGCCAACCTCAAAGACCCTACGGTATGGATGAAGTCGGAAGTTGGGTCCGATGACCGATTCGATATGTAGGCATACTCGCGAGGTCGGAATTTGGGTCCGATGACCTGCCATGTGCAGGAAGGCGAATGTTGGGACTGTGCGTCGCAAGGTGCGCACCAAGGCGCTGGTGCCGTCGTTGCAGTCGAGTTCGGAAGTTGGGGTCGATGTCCTGGTCAGAGGTGCAAACTACACAGGTGTGGGAATCGGACAAATAGCTTATATAGGGGAGGTGTATGCTTCGATGGGTCGACTCCCTGGGTTGAGCGCACCGCGCCAACCTCAAAGACCCTACAGTATGGATGAAGTCGGAAGTTGGGTCCGATGACCGATTCGATACGTAGGCATATTGGCGAGGTCTGAATTTGTGTCCGATGACCTGCCATGCGCAGGAAGGCGGAATTTGGGTCCGATGACCGAGTTGATGGCGTGCCATGCGCAGAAAGGCGGAATTTGGGTCCGATGACCGAGTTGATGTTGATGGCCCGCCATGCACAGGAAGGCGGAATTTGGGTCCGATGACCGATTTGAAGGCGTGCCATACGCAAAAAGGCGGAGTTTGGGTCCGATGACCGAGTTGATATTGATGGCCCGCCATGCGCAGGAAGGCGGAATTTGGGTCCGATGACCTGACATACGCATGGAGTCCGACTCGGGGGCCGATGTTCGATTCGATGACTTGCATTGTGGGTAAAGTCGGAAGTTGTGGTCTTTGACCCGATTCGATGACCAGACTTCGGCTGCTTGAGAATCGGACAAATAACTTATATAGGGGAGGTAGTGTTCTCGAGCATCCTCCCCCCGTGCCCGTTTATGTCGATTGATGCTGGTGCTCGACTGGTTGGAGCGCTCGGATGCAAAAATCTTGCACCAGGATTTATCGATTGTGATGGACACGGCAAGTCTCCTGATTGCTATGCAGGAGCTCATCGTGAATCTCTATGCGGCCTTGGTATGGACTCGACCTGCGGAATGGTTCGGCAATGGTAGTCGCTCCAACACGTCCTTGCAATGGCCACAGAGGTGATTCGACTAGAGCTCCAGTCTAGCTTTTGGGT
Organism: Cryptomeria japonica; assembly: GCF_030272615.1. Lineage (NCBI taxonomy): Eukaryota > Viridiplantae > Streptophyta > Pinopsida > Cupressales > Cupressaceae > Cryptomeria > Cryptomeria japonica. Next base: position 218,464 of record NW_026728855.1, on the reverse strand, counting down.
TGCTTGGCGGACTGGTATAGCCGCGATCGAGTTCCGGCCATGAACGTTTTAGATAGCTCTTGGGCTTTCTGGGACGGAAGTCGGAAGTTTGGGCTGTTGTCCGATTTGATGACCATTCTTCGGATGTGTGAGAATCGGACAAATAACTTATATAGGGGACTGTGTTGTCTCACGCAGCCCCCTCCGTGCCCCTCTATCTCGACCGATGTTGGTGCTTGAAAGGGTTGGGATCGCTCGGATTTATAAACGTGCACCACCATTTGTCGAGTGTGAGGGACGCGGCAGGTCTCCTAAATGCTATGCGGGCGCTCTCTGAGAATCTCTATCCGGCCTCGACACAGACTAGTCTTGCTGAATGGTTTGGCACTGGTAGTCGATCCAACACGTCGTTGTTGTGGCCGCCTAGGCGATTCGATTCGAGCCCCCGTCTAGCTTTTGGGTTGCTTGGCGGATTTTGCCCTATCCGCAAGTGAGCTCGGTCCCTAAACGTTCGAGAAACCCGATTGCTATGCGCCGACTCTCTTTCTTGCGAGCCTCCATCTAGCTTTTGGGTCTCTACGGAACGGAAGTCGGAATCTGGGACCGTTGTTTGATTCGACGAGGCAGACTACGGTTGTGCGAGAATCGGACAAATAACTTATATAGGGGAGGTGTTGACTGGAGCATTCTCCCCCGTGCCCCTCTAACTCGACCAATGCTGGCGCTCGAACGGTGGTAGCGCTCGGATTTTCATTGAGCGCCAGCATTGGTCGATTTAGAGGGGCATGCGAGATTCCCGAATGCTATGCGAGGGCTCTAACGGAAATGTCTATTGGTTTCGGTATGGATGCAATTGCGAGTGGTTCGGCAAAGGTAGTCGTTCCGATGCGTCCATGTCGTGGCCAAATCGATAATTCGATTTGAGCCCTCGTATAGCATTTGGGTCTCTCGATGTGATTCCGCATTCCAGTCCCTTTGGGCACTGCTTGAGCCGCATCCCAGGGGGTTCCCTTCCCAATAATCTGCCTCGCAACCCGATTGCTATGCGGTGAGGCTCCTCGGCCGCCTCGGAACTATCTGTGTATCAGACGCATCGCGGGATAAGGGGTTGGCAACGGTAGTCGCCCCAAGCGCGTCCGATGCTTGGACCATTCCGAGGCGGCCCTGAAGCCTCTTCCGTCTAGCCGTTGGGTCCTTCTCGCCGCATCCCTCGCCTCGCACCCCGATTGCTATGCGGTGAGGCTCCTCGGCCGCCTCGGAACTATCTGTGTATCGGACGCGTCGCGGGATAAGGGGTTGTCACTGGTAGTCGCCCCAAGCGCGTCCGATGCTTGGACCATTCCGAGGCGGCCCTGAAGCCTCTTCCGTCTAGCCGTTGGGTCCTTCTCGCCGCATCCCTCGCCTCGCACCCCGATTGCTATGCGGTGAGGCTCCTCGGCCGCCTCGGAACTATCTGTGTATCGGACGCGTCGCGGGATAAGGGGTTGTCATTGGTAGTCGCCCCAAGCGCGTCCGATGCTTGGACCATTCCGAGGCGGCCCTGAAGCCTCTTCCGTCTAGCCGTTGGGTCCTTCTCGCCGCATCCCTCGCCTCGCACCCCGATTGCTATGCGGTGAGGCTCCTCGGCCGCCTCGGAACTATCTGTGTATCGGACGCGTCGCGGGATAAGGGGTTGTCACTGGTAGTCGCCCCAAGCGCGTCCGATGCTTGGACCATTCCGAGGCGGCCCTGAAGCCTCTTCCGTCTAGCCGTTGGGTCCTTCTCGCCGCATCCCTCGCCTCGCACCCCGATTGCTATGCGGTGAGGCTCCTCGGCCGCCTCGGAACTATCTGTGTATCGGACGCGTCGCGGGATAAGGGGTTGTCACTGGTAGTCGCCCCAAGCGCGTTCGATGCTTGGACCATTCCGAGGCGGCCCTGAAGCCTCTTCCGTCTAGCCGTTGGGTCCTTCTCGCCGCATCCCTCGCCTCGCACCCCGATTGCTATGCGGTGAGGCTCCTCGGCCGCCTTGGAACTATCTGTGTATCGGACGCGTCGCGGGATAAGGGGTTGTCACTGGTAGTCGCCCCAAGCGCGTCCGATGCTTGGACCATTCCGAGGCGGACCCGAAGCCTCTTCCGTCTAGCCGTTGGGTCCTTCTCGCCGCATCCTTCGCCTCGCACCCCGATTGCTATGCGGTGAGGCTCCTCGGCCGCCTCGGAACTATCTGTGTATCGGACGCGTCGCGGGATAAGGGGTTGTCACTGGTAGTCGCCCCAAGCGCGTCCGATGCTTGGACCATTCCGAGGCGGACCCGAAGCCTCTTCCGTCTAGCCGTTGGGTCCTTCTCGCCGCATCCCTCGCCTCGCACCCCGATTGCTATGCGGTGAGGCTCCTCGGCCGCCTTGGAACTATCTGTGTATCGGACGCGTCGCGGGATAAGGGGTTGTCACTGGTAGTCGCCCCAAGCGCGTCCGATGCTTGGACCATTCCGAGGCGGACCCGAAGCCTCTTCCGTCTAGCCGTTGGGTCCTTCTCGCCGCATCCCTCGCCTCGCACCCCGATTGCTATGCGGTGAGGCTCCTCGGCCGCCTTGGAACTATCTGTGTATCGGACGCGTCGCGGGATAAGGGGTTGTCACTGGTAGTCGCCCCAAGCGCGTCCGATGCTTGGACCATTCCGAGGCGGACCCGAAGCCTCTTCCGTCTAGCCGTTGGGTCCTTCTCGCCGCATCCCTCGCCTCGCACCCCGATTGCTATGCGGTGAGGCTCCTCGGCCGCCTTGGAACTATCTGTGTATCGGACGCGTCGCGGGATAAGGGGTTGTCACTGGTAGTCGCCCCAAGCGCGTCCGATGCTTGGACCATTCCGAGGCGGCCCCGAAGCCTCTTCCGTCTAGCCGTTGGGTCCTTCTCGCCGCATCCCTCGCCTCGCACCCCGATTGCTATGCGGTGAGGCTCCTCGGCCGCCTTGGAACTATCTGTGTATCGGACGCGTCGCGGGATAAGGGGTTGTCACTGGTAGTCGCCCCAAGCGCGTCCGATGCTTGGACCATTCCGAGGCGGCCCCGAAGCCTCTTCCGTGTAGCCGTTGGGTCCTTCTCGCCGCATCCCTCGCCTCGCACCCCGATTGCTATGCGGTGAGGCTCCTCGGCCGCCTTGGAACTATCTGTGTATCGGACGCGTCGCGGGATAAGGGGTTGTCACTGGTAGTCGCCCCAAGCGCGTCCGATGCTTGGACCATTCCGAGGCGGACCTGAAGCCTCTTCCCTCTAGCCGTTGGGGCTTTCTCGCCGCATCCCTCGCCTCGCACCCTGATTGCTATGCTGTGAGGCTCCTCGGCCGCCTTGGAACTATCTGTGTATCGGACGCATCGCGGGATAAGGGGTTGGCAGTGGTAGTCGCCCCAAGCGCATCCGATGCTTGGACCATTCCGAGGCGGCCCTGCAGCCTCTTCCGTCTAGCCGTTGGGGCCATCTCGCCGCATCCCCCACCTCGCACCACGATTGCTATGCGGTGAGGCTCCTTGGCCGCCTCGGAACTATCTGTGTATCGGACGCATCGCGGGATAAGGGGTTGTCACTGGTAGTCGCCCCAAGCGCGTCCGATGCTTGGACTATTCCGAGGCGGCCCTGCAGCCTCTTCCGTCTAGCCGTTGGGGCCATCTCGCTGCATCCCCCACCTCCTCGGCCGCCTCGGAACTATCTGTGTATCGGACGCATCGCGGGATAAGGGGTTGGCAGTGGTAGTCGCCCCAAGCGCGTCCGATGCTTGGACTATTCCGAGGCAGCCCTGCAGCCTCTTCCGTCTAGCCTTTGGGGCCATCTCGCCGCATCCCTCGCCTCGCACCCCGATTGCTATGCGGTGAGGCTCCTCGGCCGCCTGGGAACTATCTTCGTATCGGACGCATCGCGGGATAAGGGGTTGTCACTGGTAGTCGCCCCAAGCGCGTCCGATGCTTGGACTATTCCGAGGCGGCCCTGTGGCCTCTTCCGTCTAGCCGTTGGGGCCATCTCGCCGCATCCCCCACCTCGCACCCCGATTGCTATGCGGTGAGGCTCTTCGGCCGCCTTGGAACTATCTTCGTATCGGACGCATCGCGGGATAAGGGGTTGTCACTGGTAGTGGCCCCAAGCGCGTCCGATGCTTGGACTATTCCGAGGCGGCCCTGCAGCCTCTTCCGTCTAGCCGTTGGGGCCATCTCGCCGCATCCCCCACCTCGCACCCCGATTGCTATGCGGTGAGGCTCCTCGGCCGCCTTGGAACTATCTTCGTATCGGACGCATCGCGGGATAAGGGGTTGTCACTGGTAGTCGCCCCAAGCGCGTCCGATGCTTGGACTATTCCGACGCGGCCCTGTGGCCTCTTCCGTCTAGCCGTTGGGGCCATCTCGCCGCATCCCCCACCTCGCACCCCGATTGCTATGCGGTGAGGCTCCTCGGCCGCCTTGGAACCATCTTCGTATCGGACGCATCGCGGGATAGGGGGCTGTCACTGGTAGTCGCCCCAAGCGTGTCCGATGCTTGGACCATTCCTAGGCGGCCCTGAAGCCTCTTCCGTCTAGCCGTTGGGGCCTTCCCGCCCCATCCCTCGCCTCGCACCCCCGATTGCTATGCGGTGAGGCTCCTCGGCCGCCTTGGAACCATCTGTGTATCGGACGCATCGCGGGATAAGGGGTTGGCACTGGCAGTCGCCCCAAGCGCGTCCGATGCTTGGACCATTCCGAGGTGGCCCTGAAGCCTCTTCCGTCTAGCCGTTGGGGCCTTCCCGCCCCATCCCTCGCCTCGCACCCCGATTGATATGCGGTGAGGCTCCTCGGCCGCCTTGGAACTATCTGTGTATCGGACGCATCGCGGGATAAGGGGTTGGCACTGGTAGTCATCCCAATCGCATCCGATGCTTGGACCATTCCGAGGCGGCCCTGCAGCCTCTTCCGTTTAGCCGTCGGGGCCTTCCCGCCGCATCCCTCGCCTCGCATCCCGATTCCTATGCGGTGAGTCTTCTCGGCCGCCGCGGAACTATACCTGTTATTGCTACTGCATCCTTCGGCTGGTAACCTCCTCTGCCGCCTTGGAACGTTCTCTTTGTCGGACGCGTCGCGGGATAAGGGGTTGGCACTGGTAGTCGCCCCAAGCGCGCCCGATGCATAGACCGCTCCGAGTCGACCTTGCTTTCAGCCTCTCACATGCATAGACCTCTCTGAGTCGACCCTGCAGCCTCTCACGTTTAGCCTTTGGAATCTCGCCTCACAACATGATTGCTATCCTTGATGCATCCCTTGCCTCGAGCCCTGATTGCTTTCTTGGCTGCATCCCTCCTCTCCTCACAGCCCGGTTGTCATCACTGCTTCATCCGTCGCTTCATGCATTCTGGCTGCTGGGCCCTTCCCACCGCACACCTCGATTGCTATCTCTTCTGCATCACACACCCCGATTGCTATCTCTGCTACATCCCTCGGCTCTCACTTCTGCATCCTTCGCCTCACACCTCGATTGCTATCAATGCTGCATCCGTAACCTCACACCCCGATTGCTATGCGGGGAGGCTCCTTGGCCGCCTTGGAAATTTCTGTGTGTCGGACGCACCGCGGGATAAGGGGTTGGCACTGGTAGTCGCCCCAAGTGCGCCCGATTCTTAGACCGCTTCGAGGTGACCTCGTAGCCTCTTTCGTCCAGGCTTCCTGCCTTCAACGCCCTTTTTACACCTCGATTGCTATGCGCGGGCTCGTTGGCGTCTATCACCTCTCTGCGAAGAGTGGCACGATGATTGTTGGGGTAAATCGTAGCAGTCCGATCTCTGGCCTTGGGCCATTGTGAGGGCTGATCGATTTCCTGTGCGCATCTCGTGTTCGCCCAGTAACAGACTCGACGACTTGTAATCGGTCTTGTTCCCGATTGTTCCTGGAGGTAGTCTTCGGAACTCTTGGATTTGACCTGTCACTCGAACTGTCCTCTTCCGAGGATGCTTGTGTGTGTGTGCTTGTGCCATTTCCTTGGCGGTATTAACGAG
>NW_026728855.1:180000-202500 GCF_030272615.1 Cryptomeria japonica | reverse complement strand
TCCGAAGTGTGCTCCAAGGTGCGGCCTGCACGAAGTCGGAGCCCGGTTTGCCCCGGGTGTGCACCTCGGGTGGGCACCTTGGTGCGCATGCCTTGCCTGGGCTGCGCACCAGGGCGGGCTCAAGATGGCACCCGCGTTCCTTTTTTTTCACTATCTTTCAAAACGGAAATTTTAAAATCTCATTTTTTTTTGCCTTTTTCTGGAAATTAGTGAAGGCAGCGCATCAAAGGTGCGCACCTCGCTGCCCACCACGGTGCGCAACGCCGGTGGGCACCCGGGAGTGCTTCGAAGTGTGCTCCAAGGTGCTGCGTGCACGTTGTCGGAGCCCGGTTTGCCCCGGGTGCGCACCTCGCGTGCACCTTCGTCGGGGTGGGCACCTTGGCTGGGTTTGCCCCGGCTGCGCTCCGAAGCGGGGTTATTGGAGCGCCGCCTCTTTTTTTGTCGGAGCGTTTGGTGGGGTTTCTCGCATTGGCTCTTCCGAGGCCCGGTTGCCACCCTGGCGCGCACGAAGTCGGAAGTAGGGTTAATTGCCCGGGTGCGCACCTTTGCCAGGGTGGGCACCTTACCTGGGCTGCGCACCAGGGCGGGCTCAAGATGGCACGCGCGTTCCGTTTTTTTCACTATCTTTCAAAACGGAAATTTTAAAATCTCCTTTTTTTTTTGCCTTTTCTGGAAATTAGTGAAGGCAGCGCATCAAAGGTGCGCACCTCGCTGCCCACCTTGGTGTGCTCTGAGGTGCGCACCCGGGAGCGCTACGAAGTGTGCTCCAAGGTGCGGCGTGCACGTTGTCGGAGCCCGGTTTGCCCCGGGTGCGCACCTCGCCTGCACCTTGGCCGGGGTGGGCACCTTGGCTGGGTTTGCCCAGGGTGCGCTCCGAAGCGGGGTTACTGGAGCGCCCCCTCTTTTTTTGTCAGAGCGTTTGGTGGGGTTTCTCGCATTGGCTCTTCCCAGGCCCGGTTGTTGGGTGCGCTCCCACCCTGGCGCGCGCGAAGTTGGAAGTTGGGTTAATTGCCCGGGCGCGCACCTTCGCCAGGGTGGGCACCTTGGTGCGCACACCTTGGCTGGGCTGCGCACCAGGGCGGGCTCAAGATGGCACCAGCATTCCCTTTTTCTCACTATCTTTCAAAACGGAAATTTTAAAATCTCGTTTTTTTTTTGCCTTTTATGGAAATTAGTGAAGGCATCGCATCAAAGGTGCGCACCTCGCTGCCCACCTTGGTGTGCTCCGAGGTGCCCACCACGGTGCGCAACGCCGGTGCGAACCCGGGAGCGCCCCGATGTGTGCTCCAAGGTGCGGCGTGCACGAAGTCGGACCCCGGTTTGCCCCGGGTGCGCACCTCGCGTGCACCTTGGTGCGCACACCTTGGCTGGGTTGCGCGGCCTGGTGGGCACCATGGTGCGCACCAAGGAGCGCTCCGAAGTGTGCTCCAAGGTGCGGCGTGCACGAAGTCGGAGCCCGGTTTGCCCCGGGTACGCACCTTCGCCGGGGTGGGCACCTCGGCTGGGTTGCGCGCCCTGGTGCGCACCAAGGAGCGCTCCGAAGTGTGCTCCAAGGTGCGGCGTGCACGAAGTCGGAGCCCGGTTTGCCCCGGGTGCGCACCTCGCGTGCACCTTCGGCGGGGTTGCGCGCCCTGGTGGGCACCATGGTGCGCACCAAGGAGCGCTCCGAAGTGTGCTCCAAGGTGCGGCGTGCACGAAGTCGGAGCCCGGTTTGCCCCGGGTGCGCACCTCGCGTGCACCTTCGGCGGGGTTGCGCGCCCTGGTGGGCACCATGGTGCGCACCAAGGAGCGCTCCGAAGTGTGCTCCAAGGTGCGGCGTGCACGAAGTCGGAGCCCGGTTTGCCCCGGGTGCGCACCTCGCGTGCACCTTCGCCGCGGTGGGCACCATGGCGTGCACGAAGTCGGAGCCCGGTTTGCCCCGGGTGCGCACCTCGCGTGCACCTTCGCCGGGGTGGGCACCTCGGCTGGGTTGCGCGCCCTGGTGCGCACCAAGGAGCGCTCCGAAGTGTGCTCCAAGGTGCGGCGTGCACGAAGTCGGAGCCCGGTTTGCCCCGGGTGCGCACCTCGCGTGCACCTTCGCCAGGGTGGGCACCTCGGTGCGCACACCTTCTCAATGTTTTCTTGCCTTTTCTGGAAATTGGTGAAGGCAGCGCATCAAAGGTGCGCACCTCGGTGTGCTCCGAGGTGCGAACCCGAGAGCGCTCCGAGGTGCCCACGAAGTCGAAAGTCGGGTTAATTGCATTGTTTTCCCCGGGTGCGCTCCGAGGTGCGCAACATCGGCGCGCACCAAGGAGGGCTCCGAAGTGTGCTCCAAGGTGCGCACGATGGCGTGCACCTCTGGTGCGCACGATTCGGAGCTCGGTTTGACCGGGGTGCGCACACCTTGGCTGGGTTGCGCACCTTTTGTGCGCTCCAAGGTGCGCACGAAGTCGGAGCTCGGTTTGCCCCGGGTGCGCACCTTCGCCAGGGTGCGCACCTTGATGCGCACGCCTTGGCTGGGCTGCGCACCTTGGTGGGCGCCATGGTGCGCACCTTTCGTGCGCTCCAAGGTGCGCACGAAGTCGGAGCTCGGTTTGCCCCGGGTGCGCACCTTGGTGGGCGCCATGGTGCACTCCGAGGTGCCCAAGATTGGTGCGCACCAAGGAGCGCTCCGAAGTGCGCTCCAAGGTGCGCGCGAAGTCGAAAGTTGGGTTAATTGTCCGGTTTGCCTCGGGTGCGCACCTTGCGTGCACCTTCGCCAGGGTGGGCGCCTTGGTGCGCACACCTTGGCTGGGCTGCGCACACCTTGGCACCCGCGTTTCCTTCATTTTAAATTTTTTTTTTTTACAATCTCTCAAGTGGGAAATTCTATAATCTCAACTTTTTTTGCCTTTTCAGGAAACTTTTGAATGGAGCGCATCATTGGTGCGCTCCGAAGTGTGCTCCAAAGCTCTCTCCAGCTGCGTGCACCTGCCCCGGCCGCGCACCCGGCCCCGCCCAGCTTCGCTCACCTGTCCCGGGCGTCTGGTGCGGAACCTTAGAGTAAGAAACATCACCGTGCACCTTGGCCAACGTGCGCGACTCGACCGAGCGCGCACTGGCCGAGGTGCACACCGATTTCACCTGGGTGCGCGCGCAGCACCTCGGGCGCACCGGGGTGCGCGCACAACGCCCGGGTTGCACCGTGGCCTGTGTGCTCGGGGCGCCTCGGGTGCGCGCTCGGTGTCGCCCCCGCGCGCGCGGTAGTGCGGGCAGCGCACCCCGGCCCGGCCCGGCCCCGACGAGAACGCAAACGGGCAAAAGGTTTATTCAAATAGCATTGCGATGCCCGGCGAAAAACTAAAAAAGGGTGCAACACCGGGACTTCCCGGGAGGTCACCCATCCCAGTACTACTCCGGCCCAAGCGCGCTTAACTGCGGAGTTCTGATGGGATCCGGTGCACTAACGCTGGTATGATCGCACCCGTTATGAGCTTGTCGCAGTGTGTACTTAGCAAACCGCGACCCACGTGCGAATCCACCCCGGCCACCCACCCCCGTCGAGGTGCACACCCTCCCTCGCGAAGTGCGCCCCGTTCGCCAAGTGTGAGCCCTGCCCGGGTGCGCGCACCTTGCTAGGGCGTCGGGTGTGCACCCGGCCCGGCCTACGTGCGTGCACCTGTAGGGGGCGTCGTGTGCGTGCAGTGTCCCGTCTGCAACGCGGTGCCCACACACCACCTCGGGCGCAACGACCTGCGCTCACATGTGGGCCGAGTGCACCTTGGTGCATGTTCGGGGCGCCTCGGGTGCACGCTCGATCTTGCCCCGGTGCACCAAGGCGCTCGGTTTGCCCCGGGTGCGCACTTGGTGCAAGGTGGGCACCCAAAATAGGGATCAAGCACCAAAACACAAGTTTCGGGATGCAAAATGGGACCCAAGGACCACAAATGCGTTCCAAGACCCATGATGGGTCCACGAGAACAAAAATGTGTTCCGAGACTTAATAAACAAATATTGGGTTTTAGGAGAAGAAACATGCTCTGATGCCCAAAACGAGAATCGACCCCGAAAAGGCCACAGGCCAAAAGTGGGATGCGAGACAAAAAAAAATGGGACCCGAGGACCAAAATTGGGTTCCCAGGTCGAAGACAGGGCAACCGGACAAGAAACGACCTCTAAGGCTCGAAATGAGTCCCGACGACTAAAACTTGACAAGAAGCACCCATCAGGCACCCAACTCGACACCCATGGGATGCCGACCCACCCGGGCTTCCACCTAGCACACCTTGGCACCCACCCACCCTCGCACCCAACCTCGCACCCAACTTAGCACCTTTGAACCCACATTGGCACTCACCCTGACCCTGGCACCTTGGAACCCACATTGGCACTCACCTTGACCCTGGCACCCACCTTTGCACTCACCTTGGGACCCACCCTGGCTCCCACCTCGGCACCCACCCAGACACCCACCTTGGTTCCTTGGCACCCACCTTGGATCCTTGGCACCCACCCCGACACCCACCTTGGCACGCAACTTGGCTACTTGCCACCCACCTTGGCTCCTTGACGCCCACCCCGACAACCACCCCGTGACCTACCCTGGCTAGGGTTGGTGCACACCCACCCTGGTGCCCACCTTGGCACCCACCCTATGACCCACCTTGGCACGCACCTTAGTACCCACCCCGTTACCCACCCTAGGACCCACCCCGTGACCCACCTTGGCCAGGGTGGGTGCCTTGGTGCGCACAACTTGCCTGGGCTGCACACCAGGGCGGGCTCAAGATGGCACCCGCGTTCCGTTTTTTTCACTATCTTTCAAAACGGAAATTTTAAAATCTCATTTTTTTCTTTTTTTTGCCTTTTCTGGAAATTAGTGAAGGCAGCGCATCAAAGGTGCGCAATGCTGGTGCGAACCCGGGAGCGCTCCGATGTGTGCTCCAAGGTGCGGCGTGCACGAAGTCCGAGCCCGGTTTGCCCCGGGTGCGCACCTCGCGTGCACCTTCGCCGGGGTGAGCACCTTGGCTGGGTTGCGCGCCCTGGTGCGTACCAAGGAGCGCTCTGAAGTGTGCTCCAAGGTGCGGCGTGCACGAAGTCGGAGCCCGGTTTGCCCCGGGTGTGCACCTCGGGTGCGCACCTCGCGTGCACCTTCGCTGCGGTGGGCACCTTGGCTGGGTTGCGCGCCTTGGTGGGCACCATGCAGTGCACGAAGTCGGAGCCCGGTTTGCCCCGGGCGCGCACCTCCGCCAGGGTGGGCACCTTGGTGCGCACAACTTGCCTGGGCTGCGCATCAGGAAGGGCTCAAGATGGCACCCGCGTTCCGTTTTTTTCACTATCTTTCAGAACGGAAATTTTAAAATATCGTTTTTTTTTGCCTTTTCTGGAAATTAGTGAAGGCAGCGCATCAAAGGTGCGCAACGCTGGTGCGAACCTGGGAGCGCTCCGATGTGTGCTCCAAGGTGCGGCGTGCACGAAGTCGGAGCCCGGTTTGCCTCGGGTGCGCCCTGGTGGGCACCATGGTGCGCACCAAGGAGCGCTCCGAAGTGTGCTCCAAGGTGCGGCCTGCACGAAGTCGGAGCCCGGTTTGCCCCGGGTGTGCACCTCGGGTGGGCACCTTGGTGCGCATGCCTTGCCTGGGCTGCGCACCAGGGCGGGCTCAAGATGGCACCCGCGTTCCTTTTTTTTCACTATCTTTCAAAACGGAAATTTTAAAATCTCATTTTTTTTTGCCTTTTTCTGGAAATTAGTGAAGGCAGCGCATCAAAGGTGCGCACCTCGCTGCCCACCACGGTGCGCAACGCCGGTGGGCACCCGGGAGTGCTTCGAAGTGTGCTCCAAGGTGCTGCGTGCACGTTGTCGGAGCCCGGTTTGCCCCGGGTGCGCACCTCGCGTGCACCTTCGTCGGGGTGGGCACCTTGGCTTGGTTTGCCCCGGCTGCGCTCCGAAGCGGGGTTATTGGAGCGCCGCCTCTTTTTTTGTCGGAGCGTTTGGTGGGGTTTCTCGCATTGGCTCTTCCGAGGCCCGGTTGCCACCCTGGCGCGCACGAAGTCGGAAGTAGGGTTAATTGCCCGGGTGCGCACCTTTGCCAGGGTGGCACCTTACCTGGGCTGCGCACCAGGGCGGGCTCAAGATGGCACGCGCGTTCCGTTTTTTTCACTATCTTTCAAAACGGAAATTTTAAAATCTCCTTTTTTTTTTGCCTTTTCTGGAAATTAGTGAAGGCAGCGCATCAAAGGTGCGCACCTCGCTGCCCACCTTGGTGTGCTCTGAGGTGCGCACCCGGGAGCGCTACGAAGTGTGCTCCAAGGTGCGGCGTGCACGTTGTCGGAGCCCGGTTTGCCCCGGGTGCGCACCTCGCCTGCACCTTGGCCGGGGTGGGCACCTTGGCTGGGTTTGCCCAGGGTGCGCTCCGAAGCGGGGTTACTGGAGCGCCCCCTCTTTTTTTGTCAGAGAGTTTGGTGGGGTTTCTCGCATTGGCTCTTCCCAGGCCCGGTTGTTGGGTGCGCTCCCACCCTGGCGCGCGCGAAGTTGGAAGTTGGGTTAATTGCCCGGGCGCGCACCTTCGCCAGGGTGGGCACCTTGGTGCGCAAACCTTGGCTGGGCTGCGCACCAGGGCGGGCTCAAGATGGCACCAGCATTCCCTTTTTCTCACTATCTTTCAAAACGGAAATTTTAAAATCTCGTTTTTTTTTTGCCTTTTATGGAAATTAGTGAAGGCATCGCATCAAAGGTGCGCACCTCGCTGCCCACCTTGGTGTGCTCCGAGGTGCCCACCACGGTGCGCAACGCCGGTGCGAACCCGGGAGCGCCCCGATGTGTGCTCCAAGGTGCGGCGTGCACGAAGTCGGACCCCGGTTTGCCCCGGGTGCGCACCTCGCGTGCACCTTGGTGCGCACACCTTGGCTGGGTTGCGCGGCCTGGTGGGCACCATGGTGCGCACCAAGGAGCGCTCCGAAGTGTGCTCCAAGGTGCGGCGTGCACGAAGTCGGAGCCCGGTTTGCCCCGGGTGCGCACCTTCGCCGCGGTGGGCACCATGGCGTGCACGAAGTCGGAGCCCGGTTTGCCCCGGGTGCGCACCTCGCGTGCACCTTCGCCGGGGTGGGCACCTCGGCTGGGTTGCGCGCCCTGGTGCGCACCAAGGAGCGCTCTGAAGTGTGCTCCAAGGTGCGGCGTGCACGAAGTCGGAGCCCGGTTTGCCCCGGGTGTGCACCTCGGGTGCGCACCTCGCGTGCACCTTCGCTGCGGTGGGCACCTTGGCTGGGTTGCGCGCCTTGGTGGGCACCATGCAGTGCACGAAGTCGGAGCCCGGATTGCCCCGGGCGCGCACCTCCGCCAGGGTGGGCACCTTGGTGCGCACAACTTGCCTGGGCTGCGCACCAGGAAGGGCTCAAGATGGCACCCGCGTTCCGTTTTTTTCACTATCTTTCAGAACGGAAATTTTAAAATCTCGTTTTTTTTTGCCTTTTCTTGAAATTAGTGAAGGCAGCGCATCAAAGGTGCGCAACGCTGGTGCGAACCTGGGAGCGCTCCGATGTGTGCTCCAAGGTGCGGCGTGCACGAAGTCGGACCCCGGTTTGCCCCGGGTGCGCACCTCGCGTGCACCTTGGTGCGCACACCTTGGCTGGGTTGCGCGCCCTGGTGGGCACCATGGTGCGCACCAAGGAGCGCTCCGAAGTGTGCTCCAAGGTGCGGCGTGCACGAAGTCGGAGCCCGGTTTGCCCCGGGTGCGCACCTCGCGTGCACCTTCGCCGCGGTGGGCACCATGGCGTGCACGAAGTCGGAGCCCGGTTTGCCCCGGGTGCGCACCTCGCGTGCACCTTCGCCGGGGTGGGCACCTTGGTGTGCAGACCTTGGCTGGGTTGCGCGCCCTGGTGGGCACCATGGTGCGCACCAAGGAGCGCTCCGAAGTGTGCTCCAAGGTGCGGCCTGCACGAAGTCGGAGCCCGGTTTGCCCCGGGTGTGCACCTCGGGTGGGCACCTTGGTGCGCATGCCTTGCCTGGGCTGCGCACCAGGGCGGGCTCAAGATGGCACCCGCGTTCCTTTTTTTTCACTATCTTTCAAAACGGAAATTTTAAAATCTCATTTTTTTTTGCCTTTTTCTGGAAATTAGTGAAGGCAGCGCATCAAAGGTGCGCACCTCGCTGCCCACCACGGTGCGCAACGCCGGTGGGCACCCGGGAGTGCTTCGAAGTGTGCTCCAAGGTGCTGCGTGCACGTTGTCGGAGCCCGGTTTGCCCCGGGTGCGCACCTCGCGTGCACCTTCGTCGGGGTGGGCACCTTGGCTGGGTTTGCCCCGGCTGCGCTCCGAAGCGGGGTTATTGGAGCGCCGCCTCTTTTTTTGTCGGAGCGTTTGGTGGGGTTTCTCGCATTGGCTCTTCCGAGGCCCGGTTGCCACCCTGGCGCGCACGAAGTCGGAAGTAGGGTTAATTGCCCGGGTGCGCACCTTTGCCAGGGTGGGCACCTTACCTGGGCTGCGCACCAGGGCGGGCTCAAGATGGCACGCGCGTTCCGTTTTTTTCACTATCTTTCAAAACGGAAATTTTAAAATCTCCTTTTTTTTTTGCCTTTTCTGGAAATTAGTGAAGGCAGCGCATCAAAGGTGCGCACCTCGCTGCCCACCTTGGTGTGCTCTGAGGTGCGCACCCGGGAGCGCTACGAAGTGTGCTCCAAGGTGCGGCGTGCACGTTGTCGGAGCCCGGTTTGCCCCGGGTGCGCACCTCGCCTGCACCTTGGCCGGGGTGGGCACCTTGGCTGGGTTTGCCCAGGGTGCGCTCCGAAGCGGGGTTACTGGAGCGCCCCCTCTTTTTTTGTCAGAGCGTTTGGTGGGGTTTCTCGCATTGGCTCTTCCCAGGCCCGGTTGTTGGGTGCGCTCCCACCCTGGCGCGCGCGAAGTTGGAAGTTGGATTAATTGCCCGGGCGCGCACCTTCGCCAGGGTGGGCACCTTGGTGCGCACACCTTGGCTGGGCTGCGCACCAGGGCGGGCTCAAGATGGCACCAGCATTCCCTTTTTCTCACTATCTTTCAAAACGGAAATTTTAAAATCTCGTTTTTTTTTTGCCTTTTATGGAAATTAGTGAAGGCATCGCATCAAAGGTGCGCACCTCGCTGCCCACCTTGGTGTGCTCCGAGGTGCCCACCACGGTGCGCAACGCCGGTGCGAACCCGGGAGCGCCCCGATGTGTGCTCCAAGGTGCGGCGTGCACGAAGTCGGACCCCGGTTTGCCCCGGGTGCGCACCTCGCGTGCACCTTGGTGCGCACACCTTGGCTGGGTTGCGCGGCCTGGTGGGCACCATGGTGCGCACCAAGGAGCGCTCCGAAGTGTGCTCCAAGGTGCGGCGTGCACGAAGTCGGAGCCCGGTTTGCCCCGGGTACGCACCTCGCGTGCACCTTCGCCGGGGTGGGCACCTCGGCTGGGTTGCGCGCCCTGGTGCGCACCAAGGAGCGCTCCGAAGTGTGCTCCAAGGTGCGGCGTGCACGAAGTCGGAGCCCGGTTTGCCCCGGGTGCGCACCTTCGCCGCGGTGCGCACCATGGCGTGCACGAAGTCGGAGCCCGGTTTGCCCCGGGTGCGCACCTCGCGTGCACCTTCGGCGGGGTTGCGCGCCCTGGTGGGCACCATGGTGCGCACCAAGGAGCGCTCCGAAGTGTGCTCCAAGGTGCGGCGTGCACGAAGTCGGAGCCCGGTTTGCCCCGGGTGCGCACCTCGCGTGCACCTTCGGCGGGGTTGCGCGCCCTGGTGGGCACCATGGTGCGCACCAAGGAGCGCTCCGAAGTGTGCTCCAAGGTGCGGCGTGCACGAAGTCGGAGCCCGGTTTGCCCCGGGTGCGCACCTCGCGTGCACCTTCGCCGCGGTGGGCACCATGGCGTGCACGAAGTCGGAGCCCGGTTTGCCCCGGGTGCGCACCTCGCGTGCACCTTCGCCGGGGTGGGCACCTCGGCTGGGTTGCGCGCCCTGGTGCGCACCAAGGAGCGCTCCGAAGTGTGCTCCAAGGTGCGGCGTGCACGAAGTCGGAGCCCGGTTTGCCCCGGGTGCGCACCTCGCGTGCACCTTCGCCAGGGTGGGCACCTCGGTGCGCACACCTTCTCAATGTTTTCTTGCCTTTTCTGGAAATTGGTGAAGGCAGCGCATCAAAGGTGCGCACCTCGGTGTGCTCCGAGGTGCGAACCCGAGAGCGCTCCGAGGTGCCCACGAAGTCGAAAGTCGGGTTAATTGCATTGTTTTCCCCGGGTGCGCTCCGAGGTGCGCAACATCGGCGCGCACCAAGGAGGGCTCCGAAGTGTGCTCCAAGGTGCGCACGATGGCGTGCACCTCTGGTGCGCACGATTCGGAGCTCGGTTTGACCGGGGTGCGCACACCTTGGCTGGGTTGCGCACCTTTTGTGCGCTCCAAGGTGCGCACGAAGTCGGAGCTCGGTTTGCCCCGGGTGCGCACCTTCGCCAGGGTGCGCACCTTGATGCGCACGCCTTGGCTGGGCTGCGCACCTTGGTGGGCGCCATGGTGCGCACCTTTCGTGCGCTCCAAGGTGCGCACGAAGTCGGAGCTCGGTTTGCCCCGGGTGCGCACCTTGGTGGGCGCCATGGTGCACTCCGAGGTGCCCAAGATTGGTGCGCACCAAGGAGCGCTCCGAAGTGCGCTCCAAGGTGCGCGCGAAGTCGAAAGTTGGGTTAATTGTCCGGTTTGCCTCGGGTGCGCACCTTGCGTGCACCTTCGCCAGGGTGGGCGCCTTGGTGCGCACACCTTGGCTGGGCTGCGCACACCTTGGCACCCGCGTTTCCTTCATTTTAAATTTTTTTTTTTTACAATCTCTCAAGTGGGAAATTCTATAATCTCAACTTTTTTTGCCTTTTCAGGAAACTTTTGAATGGAGCGCATCATTGGTGCGCTCCGAAGTGTGCTCCAAAGCTCTCTCCAGCTGCGTGCACCTGCCCCGGCCGCGCACCCGGCCCCGCCCAGCTTCGCTCACCTGTCCCGGGCGTCTGGTGCGGAACCTTAGAGTAAGAAACATCACCGTGCACCTTGGCCAACGTGCGCGACTCGACCGAGCGCGCACTGGCCGAGGTGCACACCGATTTCACCTGGGTGCGCGCGCAGCACCTCGGGCGCACCGGGGTGCGCGCACAACGCCCGGGTTGCACCGTGGCCTGTGTGCTCGGGGTGCCTCGGGTGCGCGCTCGGTGTCGCCCCCGCGCGCGCGGTAGTGCGGGCAGTGCACCCCGGCCCGGCCCGGCCCCGACGAGAACGCAAACGGGCAAAAGGTTTATTCAAATAGCATTGCGACGCCCGGCGAAAAACTAAAAAAGGGTGCAACACCGGGACTTCCCGGGAGGTCACCCATCCCAGTACTACTCCGGCCCAAGCGCGCTTAACTGCGGAGTTCTGATGGGATCCGGTGCACTAATGCTGGTATGATCGCACCCGTTATGAGCTTGTCGCAGTGTGTACTTAGCAAACCGCGACCCACGTGCGAATCCACCCCGGCCACCCACCCCCGTCGAGGTGCACACCCTCCCTCGCGAAGTGCGCCCCGTTCGCCAAGTGTGAGCCCTGCCCGGGTGCGCGCACCTTGCTAGGGCGTCGGGTGTGCACCCGGCCCGGCCTACGTGCGTGCACCTGGAGGGGGCGTCGTGTGCGTGCAGTGTCCCGTCTGCAACGCGGTGCCCACACACCACCTCGGGCGCAACGACCTGCGCTCACATGTGGGCCGAGTGCACCTTGGTGCATGTTCGGGGCGCCTCGGGTGCACGCTCGATCTTGCCCCGGTGCACCAAGGCGCTCGGTTTGCCCCGGGTGCGCACTTGGTGCAAGGTGGGCACCCAAAATAGGGATCAAGCACCAAAACACAAGTTTCGGGATGCAAAATGGGACCCAAGGACCACAAATGCGTTCCAAGACCCATGATGGGTCCACGAGAACAAAAATGTGTTCCGAGACTTAATAAACAAATATTGGGTTTTAGGAGAAGAAACATGCTCTGATGCCCAAAACGAGAATCGACCCCGAAAAGGCCACAGGCCAAAAGTGGGATGCGAGACAAAAAAAAATGGGACCCGAGGACCAAAATTGGGTTCCCAGGTCGAAGACAGGGCAACCGGACAAGAAACGACCTCTAAGGCTCGAAATGAGTCCCGACGACTAAAACTTGACAAGAAGCACCCATCAGGCACCCAACTCGACACCCATGGGATGCCGACCCACCCGGGCTTCCACCTAGCACACCTTGGCACCCACCCACCCTCGCACCCAACCTCGCACCCAACTTAGCACCTTTGAACCCACATTGGCACTCACCCTGACCCTGGCACCTTGGAACCCACATTGGCACTCACCTTGACCCTGGCACCCACCTTTGCACTCACCTTGGGACCCACCCTGGCTCCCACCTCGGCACCCACCCAGACACCCACCTTGGTTCCTTGGCACCCACCTTGGATCCTTGGCACCCACCCCGACACCCACCTTGGCACGCAACTTGGCTACTTGCCACCCACCTTGGCTCCTTGACGCCCACCCCGACAACCACCCCGTGACCTACCCTGGCTAGGGTTGGTGCACACCCACCCTGGTGCCCACCTTGGCACCCACCCTATGACCCACCTTGGCACGCACCTTAGTACCCACCCCGTTACCCACCCTAGGACCCACCCCGTGACCCACCTTGGCCAGGGTGGGTGCACCCACCCTGGTGCCCACCTTGGCACCCACCCATCCTAGCACCCAGCCTGTGACCGGGCTTGGAACCCAACCTTGCACCCGCACCCGTCTTGGCCAGTGTGGGTGCGCACCCATCCTGGCACCCACGTTGTGACACACCCTTTAACCCACGCACCCTAGCACCCACGTTGGCACCCACCTTGGAACCCAACCTAGCAACTTGGCACCCACCCCGTGACCCACCTTGGCATCCACCATAGCAGTCGCCGACTTGGCACCCACCTCGGCACCCACCTTGACACTTGTGGACCCACCTTGCCACTCACCCTAGCATCGACCCATCCTAGCACCCACCCTGGCACCTTTGCACCCTAGCACTCACCCATCCTAGCACCTAACCTGTGACCCACCTTGACACTCACCCTCGCACCCACCTTGGAACCCAACCTAGCACCCACCCACCCTGACACCAACCCTAGCACCTACCCACCCTTGCACCCACCCTGTGACCCATCTTGGCACCCACCCATCCTACCACTCAACCTATCACCCACCTTCTCACCCACCTTGGCATCCACCTTAGCACCCACCCACACTGGCACCTTGGCACCCACCTCGGGCAAGGTGGGTGCACACCCACCCTGGCACCCAATTTAGAACCCACCGAGCATGTTACCCACCTTGGCACCCACATTGCAGCCCACCCTAGTACCCACCCTATGACCCACATTGGCATCCACACCCTAGCACCCAGGCACCTCGACACCCGCCTTGACACCCACCCTAGCACTGAACCTGTGACCCACCTTGGAACTCACCCTAGAACCCACCCACCCTGTGAACCACCTTGGCATCCACCTTAGCACCCACCCACCTTGGCACCCACTCTAGCACTCACCCATCCTAACACCCAACTTGTTACCCACCTTGGCACCCGCCCTCGCGTCCACCTTGAAACCCACCCTAGCACCCACCCACGCAGGAGCCCACCTTGGCACCCAACCTAACACCCACGCATCCTGGCACCCAACTTGTGACCCACCTTGGAACCCACCCTAGTACCCACCTTTGAACCCACTATATCACCAACCCACCTTGGCACCCACCCTATGACCCTCTTTGGAATCCACCCTAGCACGCACCCACCCTGGCACCCACCATGGAGCGCACCCTAGCACCCACCCACCTCGGCACGCACCTCAACACCCACCTTGGTGTGCGCACTGCGCCAACCTCTCAAAGACCCTATGTGGTGCGCTCCAAAGTGTACACCTTTGGTGCGCTCCAAGGTGCGCACCTTTGGTGCACACCGAGGTGCACACCAAAGTGTGCACCGAGGTGAGCACCAAAGTGCACTCCAGGGTGCACACCAAGGCGTGCACCTTTGGTGCGGTCAATGCAAACGAATTCGGAAGTTGGGGTCGATGTCCTAATCGCTGCTGCAGACTACACGTATGAGAATCGGACAAATAGCTTTATATAGGGGAGGTGTTGCGTTTGATGGGTCGACTCCCCTGGTTGTGTGCACTGCACCAACTTCAAAGACCCTGTCTTGTTTAAGAAGTCAAAAGTTGGGGTGGATGTCCTAATCATTGCTGCAGTCTACGCATGTATGAGAATCAGACAAATAGCTTATATAGGGGAGGTGTTGCATTCGGTGGGTTGACTCCCCTGGTTGTGCGCACTGCGCCAACCTCAAAGACCCCGCATAGCAGAAGAAGTCGGAAGTCGGATTTTGGTGAGCACCAAGGCGTGCACCTTTGGTGCGGTCAACGCAGACGAATTCAGAAGTTGGGGTGGATGTCCTAATCGTTGTTGCAGGCTACACATGTATGAGAATCAGACAAATAGCTTATATAGGGGAGGTGTTGGGTTTGATGGGTCAACTCCCTTGGTTGTGCGCATTACGCCAACCTCAAAGACCTTGTTTTCGTTAAGAAGTCAAAAGTTGGGGTCAATGTCCTAATGGCTCCTGCAGGCTACACATGTATGAGAATCGGACAAATAGCTTATATAGGGGAGGTGTTGGGTTTGATGGGTCGACTCCCCTGGTTGTGCGCATTACGTCAACCTCAAAGACCTTGTTTTCGTTAAGAAGTCAAAAGTTGGGGTCGATGTCCTAATTGCTCCTGTAGACTACACATGTATGAGAATCAGACAAATAGCTTATATAGGGGAGGTGTTGGGTTTGATGGGTTGACTCCCCTAGTTGTTCGCATTACACCAACCTCAAAGACCTTGTTTTCGTTTAGAAGCCGAAAGTTGGGGTCGATGTCCTAATTGCTCCTGCAGGCTACGCATGTATGAGAATCAGACAAATAGCTTATATAGGGGAGGTGTTGGGTTTGATGGGTCGACTCCCCTGGTTGTGCGCATTGCGCCAACCTCAAAGACCCTGCATTGCGGATGAAGTCGAAAGTCAGAGTTTGGTGTGCTACAAGGTGTGGTCGAAGGTGCTCACCTAGGTGTGCACCTTTGGAGCACAGGAAAAGTGCCCTCCAAAAGTGCGCACCTTTGGAGTGCACAAAAGTGCCCTCCAAAAGTGCGCACCTTTGGAGCGCAGAAAAGTGCCCTCCAAAAAGTGCCCTCCAAAAGTGCGCACCTTTGGAGCGCAGAAAAGTGCCCTCCAAAAAGTGCCCTCCAAAAGTGCGCACCTTTGGAGCGCAGAAAAGTGCCCTCCAAAAAGTGCCCTCCAAAAGTGCGCACCTTTGGAGCGCAGAAAAGTGCCCTCCAAAAAGTGCCCTCCAAAAGTGCGCACCTTTGGAGCGCAGAAAAGTGCCCTCCAAAAAGTGCCCTCCAAAAGTGCGCACCTTTGGAGCGCAGAAAAGTGCCCTCCAAAAAGTGCCCTCCAAAAGTGCGCACCTTTGGAGCGCAGAAAAGTGCCCTCCAAAAAGTGCCCTCCAAAAGTGCGCACCTTTGGAGCGCAGAAAAGTGCCCTCCAAAAAGTGCCCTCCAAAAGTGCGCACCTTTGGAGCGCAGAAAAGTGCCCTCCAAAAAGTGCCCTCCAAAAGTGCGCACCTTTGGAGCGCAGAAAAGTGCCCTCCAAAAAGTGCCCTCCAAAAGTGCGCACCTTTGGAGCGCAGAAAAGTGCCCTCCAAAAGTGCGCACTTTTGGTGCGCACCAAGGCGCTGGTTCGGTCGTTGCAGGCGAGTTCGGAAGTTGGGGTCGATGTCCTGAGCGGAGGTGCAAACTACACAGGTGTCGGAATCGGACAAATAGCTTATATAGGGGAGGTGTATGCTTCGATGGGTCGACTCCCCAGGTTGAGCGCACCGCGCCAACCTCAAAGACCCTACGGTATGGATGAAGTCGGAAGTTGGGTCCGATGACCGATTCGATTAGTAGGTATGCTCATGAGGTCGGAATTTGGGTCCGATGACCTGCCATGTGCAGGAAGGCGAATGTTGACACTGTGCGTTGCAAGGTGCACACCAAGGCGCTGGTGCGGTCTTTTTAGTCGAGTTCGGAAGTTGGGGTCGATGTCCTGATCGGAGGTGCAAGCTACACAGGTGTGGGAATCGGACAAATAGCTTATATAGGGGAGGTGTATGCTTCGTTGGGTCGACTCCCCGGGTTGAGCGCACCGCGCCAACCTCAAAGACCCTACGGTATGGATGAAGTCGGAAGTTGGGTCCGATGACCGATTCGATATGTAGGCATACTCGCGAGGTCGGAATTTGGGTCCGATGACCTGCCACGTGCAGGAAGGCGAATGTTGGCACTGTGCGTTGCAAGGTGCGCACCAAGGCGCTGGTTCGGTCGTTGGAGGCGAGTTCGGAAGTTGGGGTCGATGTCTTGATCGGAGGTGCAAACTACACAGGTGTGGGAATCGGACAAATAGCTTATATAGGGGAGGTGTATGCTTCGTTGGGTCGACTCCCCGGGTTGAGCGCACCGCGCCAACCTCAAAGACCCTACGGTATGGATGAAGTCGGAAGTTGGGTCCGATGACCGATTCGATATGTAGGCATACTCGCGAGGTCGGAATTTGGGTCCGATGACCTGCCATGTGCAGGAAGGCGAATGTTGGGACTGTGCGTCGCAAGGTGCGCACCAAGGCGCTGGTGCCGTCGTTGCAGTCGAGTTCGGAAGTTGGGGTCGATGTCCTGGTCAGAGGTGCAAACTACACAGGTGTGGGAATCGGACAAATAGCTTATATAGGGGAGGTGTATGCTTCGATGGGTCGACTCCCTGGGTTGAGCGCACCGCGCCAACCTCAAAGACCCTACAGTATGGATGAAGTCGGAAGTTGGGTCCGATGACCGATTCGATACGTAGGCATATTGGCGAGGTCTGAATTTGTGTCCGATGACCTGCCATGCGCAGGAAGGCGGAATTTGGGTCCGATGACCGAGTTGATGGCGTGCCATGCGCAGAAAGGCGGAATTTGGGTCCGATGACCGAGTTGATGTTGATGGCCCGCCATGCACAGGAAGGCGGAATTTGGGTCCGATGACCGATTTGAAGGCGTGCCATACGCAAAAAGGCGGAGTTTGGGTCCGATGACCGAGTTGATATTGATGGCCCGCCATGCGCAGGAAGGCGGAATTTGGGTCCGATGACCTGACATACGCATGGAGTCCGACTCGGGGGCCGATGTTCGATTCGATGACTTGCATTGTGGGTAAAGTCGGAAGTTGTGGTCTTTGACCCGATTCGATGACCAGACTTCGGCTGCTTGAGAATCGGACAAATAACTTATATAGGGGAGGTAGTGTTCTCGAGCATCCTCCCCCCGTGCCCGTTTATGTCGATTGATGCTGGTGCTCGACTGGTTGGAGCGCTCGGATGCAAAAATCTTGCACCAGGATTTATCGATTGTGATGGACACGGCAAGTCTCCTGATTGCTATGCAGGAGCTCATCGTGAATCTCTATGCGGCCTTGGTATGGACTCGACCTGCGGAATGGTTCGGCAATGGTAGTCGCTCCAACACGTCCTTGCAATGGCCACAGAGGTGATTCGACTAGAGCTCCAGTCTAGCTTTTGGGTTGCTTGGCGGACTGGTATAGCCGCGATCGAGTTCCGGCCATGAACGTTTTAGATAGCTCTTGGGCTTTCTGGGACGGAAGTCGGAAGTTTGGGCTGTTGTCCGATTTGATGACCATTCTTCGGATGTGTGAGAATCGGACAAATAACTTATATAGGGGACTGTGTTGTCTCACGCAGCCCCCTCCGTGCCCCTCTATCTCGACCGATGTTGGTGCTTGAAAGGGTTGGGATCGCTCGGATTTATAAACGTGCACCACCATTTGTCGAGTGTGAGGGACGCGGCAGGTCTCCTAAATGCTATGCGGGCGCTCTCTGAGAATCTCTATCCGGCCTCGACACAGACTAGTCTTGCTGAATGGTTTGGCACTGGTAGTCGATCCAACACGTCGTTGTTGTGGCCGCCTAGGCGATTCGATTCGAGCCCCCGTCTAGCTTTTGGGTTGCTTGGCGGATTTTGCCCTATCCGCAAGTGAGCTCGGTCCCTAAACGTTCGAGAAACCCGATTGCTATGCGCCGACTCTCTTTCTTGCGAGCCTCCATCTAGCTTTTGGGTCTCTACGGAACGGAAGTCGGAATCTGGGACCGTTGTTTGATTCGACGAGGCAGACTACGGTTGTGCGAGAATCGGACAAATAACTTATATAGGGGAGGTGTTGACTGGAGCATTCTCCCCCGTGCCCCTCTAACTCGACCAATGCTGGCGCTCGAACGGTGGTAGCGCTCGGATTTTCATTGAGCGCCAGCATTGGTCGATTTAGAGGGGCATGCGAGATTCCCGAATGCTATGCGAGGGCTCTAACGGAAATGTCTATTGGTTTCGGTATGGATGCAATTGCGAGTGGTTCGGCAAAGGTAGTCGTTCCGATGCGTCCATGTCGTGGCCAAATCGATAATTCGATTTGAGCCCTCGTATAGCATTTGGGTCTCTCGATGTGATTCCGCATTCCAGTCCCTTTGGGCACTGCTTGAGCCGCATCCCAGGGGGTTCCCTTCCCAATAATCTGCCTCGCAACCCGATTGCTATGCGGTGAGGCTCCTCGGCCGCCTCGGAACTATCTGTGTATCAGACGCATCGCGGGATAAGGGGTTGGCAACGGTAGTCGCCCCAAGCGCGTCCGATGCTTGGACCATTCCGAGGCGGCCCTGAAGCCTCTTCCGTCTAGCCGTTGGGTCCTTCTCGCCGCATCCCTCGCCTCGCACCCCGATTGCTATGCGGTGAGGCTCCTCGGCCGCCTCGGAACTATCTGTGTATCGGACGCGTCGCGGGATAAGGGGTTGTCACTGGTAGTCGCCCCAAGCGCGTCCGATGCTTGGACCATTCCGAGGCGGCCCTGAAGCCTCTTCCGTCTAGCCGTTGGGTCCTTCTCGCCGCATCCCTCGCCTCGCACCCCGATTGCTATGCGGTGAGGCTCCTCGGCCGCCTCGGAACTATCTGTGTATCGGACGCGTCGCGGGATAAGGGGTTGTCATTGGTAGTCGCCCCAAGCGCGTCCGATGCTTGGACCATTCCGAGGCGGCCCTGAAGCCTCTTCCGTCTAGCCGTTGGGTCCTTCTCGCCGCATCCCTCGCCTCGCACCCCGATTGCTATGCGGTGAGGCTCCTCGGCCGCCTCGGAACTATCTGTGTATCGGACGCGTCGCGGGATAAGGGGTTGTCACTGGTAGTCGCCCCAAGCGCGTCCGATGCTTGGACCATTCCGAGGCGGCCCTGAAGCCTCTTCCGTCTAGCCGTTGGGTCCTTCTCGCCGCATCCCTCGCCTCGCACCCCGATTGCTATGCGGTGAGGCTCCTCGGCCGCCTCGGAACTATCTGTGTATCGGACGCGTCGCGGGATAAGGGGTTGTCACTGGTAGTCGCCCCAAGCGCGTTCGATGCTTGGACCATTCCGAGGCGGCCCTGAAGCCTCTTCCGTCTAGCCGTTGGGTCCTTCTCGCCGCATCCCTCGCCTCGCACCCCGATTGCTATGCGGTGAGGCTCCTCGGCCGCCTTGGAACTATCTGTGTATCGGACGCGTCGCGGGATAAGGGGTTGTCACTGGTAGTCGCCCCAAGCGCGTCCGATGCTTGGACCATTCCGAGGCGGACCCGAAGCCTCTTCCGTCTAGCCGTTGGGTCCTTCTCGCCGCATCCTTCGCCTCGCACCCCGATTGCTATGCGGTGAGGCTCCTCGGCCGCCTCGGAACTATCTGTGTATCGGACGCGTCGCGGGATAAGGGGTTGTCACTGGTAGTCGCCCCAAGCGCGTCCGATGCTTGGACCATTCCGAGGCGGACCCGAAGCCTCTTCCGTCTAGCCGTTGGGTCCTTCTCGCCGCATCCCTCGCCTCGCACCCCGATTGCTATGCGGTGAGGCTCCTCGGCCGCCTTGGAACTATCTGTGTATCGGACGCGTCGCGGGATAAGGGGTTGTCACTGGTAGTCGCCCCAAGCGCGTCCGATGCTTGGACCATTCCGAGGCGGACCCGAAGCCTCTTCCGTCTAGCCGTTGGGTCCTTCTCGCCGCATCCCTCGCCTCGCACCCCGATTGCTATGCGGTGAGGCTCCTCGGCCGCCTTGGAACTATCTGTGTATCGGACGCGTCGCGGGATAAGGGGTTGTCACTGGTAGTCGCCCCAAGCGCGTCCGATGCTTGGACCATTCCGAGGCGGACCCGAAGCCTCTTCCGTCTAGCCGTTGGGTCCTTCTCGCCGCATCCCTCGCCTCGCACCCCGATTGCTATGCGGTGAGGCTCCTCGGCCGCCTTGGAACTATCTGTGTATCGGACGCGTCGCGGGATAAGGGGTTGTCACTGGTAGTCGCCCCAAGCGCGTCCGATGCTTGGACCATTCCGAGGCGGCCCCGAAGCCTCTTCCGTCTAGCCGTTGGGTCCTTCTCGCCGCATCCCTCGCCTCGCACCCCGATTGCTATGCGGTGAGGCTCCTCGGCCGCCTTGGAACTATCTGTGTATCGGACGCGTCGCGGGATAAGGGGTTGTCACTGGTAGTCGCCCCAAGCGCGTCCGATGCTTGGACCATTCCGAGGCGGCCCCGAAGCCTCTTCCGTGTAGCCGTTGGGTCCTTCTCGCCGCATCCCTCGCCTCGCACCCCGATTGCTATGCGGTGAGGCTCCTCGGCCGCCTTGGAACTATCTGTGTATCGGACGCGTCGCGGGATAAGGGGTTGTCACTGGTAGTCGCCCCAAGCGCGTCCGATGCTTGGACCATTCCGAGGCGGACCTGAAGCCTCTTCCCTCTAGCCGTTGGGGCTTTCTCGCCGCATCCCTCGCCTCGCACCCTGATTGCTATGCTGTGAGGCTCCTCGGCCGCCTTGGAACTATCTGTGTATCGGACGCATCGCGGGATAAGGGGTTGGCAGTGGTAGTCGCCCCAAGCGCATCCGATGCTTGGACCATTCCGAGGCGGCCCTGCAGCCTCTTCCGTCTAGCCGTTGGGGCCATCTCGCCGCATCCCCCACCTCGCACCACGATTGCTATGCGGTGAGGCTCCTTGGCCGCCTCGGAACTATCTGTGTATCGGACGCATCGCGGGATAAGGGGTTGTCACTGGTAGTCGCCCCAAGCGCGTCCGATGCTTGGACTATTCCGAGGCGGCCCTGCAGCCTCTTCCGTCTAGCCGTTGGGGCCATCTCGCTGCATCCCCCACCTCCTCGGCCGCCTCGGAACTATCTGTGTATCGGACGCATCGCGGGATAAGGGGTTGGCAGTGGTAGTCGCCCCAAGCGCGTCCGATGCTTGGACTATTCCGAGGCAGCCCTGCAGCCTCTTCCGTCTAGCCTTTGGGGCCATCTCGCCGCATCCCTCGCCTCGCACCCCGATTGCTATGCGGTGAGGCTCCTCGGCCGCCTGGGAACTATCTTCGTATCGGACGCATCGCGGGATAAGGGGTTGTCACTGGTAGTCGCCCCAAGCGCGTCCGATGCTTGGACTATTCCGAGGCGGCCCTGTGGCCTCTTCCGTCTAGCCGTTGGGGCCATCTCGCCGCATCCCCCACCTCGCACCCCGATTGCTATGCGGTGAGGCTCTTCGGCCGCCTTGGAACTATCTTCGTATCGGACGCATCGCGGGATAAGGGGTTGTCACTGGTAGTGGCCCCAAGCGCGTCCGATGCTTGGACTATTCCGAGGCGGCCCTGCAGCCTCTTCCGTCTAGCCGTTGGGGCCATCTCGCCGCATCCCCCACCTCGCACCCCGATTGCTATGCGGTGAGGCTCCTCGGCCGCCTTGGAACTATCTTCGTATCGGACGCATCGCGGGATAAGGGGTTGTCACTGGTAGTCGCCCCAAGCGCGTCCGATGCTTGGACTATTCCGACGCGGCCCTGTGGCCTCTTCCGTCTAGCCGTTGGGGCCATCTCGCCGCATCCCCCACCTCGCACCCCGATTGCTATGCGGTGAGGCTCCTCGGCCGCCTTGGAACCATCTTCGTATCGGACGCATCGCGGGATAGGGGGCTGTCACTGGTAGTCGCCCCAAGCGTGTCCGATGCTTGGACCATTCCTAGGCGGCCCTGAAGCCTCTTCCGTCTAGCCGTTGGGGCCTTCCCGCCCCATCCCTCGCCTCGCACCCCCGATTGCTATGCGGTGAGGCTCCTCGGCCGCCTTGGAACCATCTGTGTATCGGACGCATCGCGGGATAAGGGGTTGGCACTGGCAGTCGCCCCAAGCGCGTCCGATGCTTGGACCATTCCGAGGTGGCCCTGAAGCCTCTTCCGTCTAGCCGTTGGGGCCTTCCCGCCCCATCCCTCGCCTCGCACCCCGATTGATATGC
This sequence comes from Cryptomeria japonica, assembly GCF_030272615.1. NCBI lineage: Eukaryota > Viridiplantae > Streptophyta > Pinopsida > Cupressales > Cupressaceae > Cryptomeria > Cryptomeria japonica. The sequence goes on along the minus strand of NW_026728855.1, from coordinate 180,135 downwards.
GGTGAGGCTCCTCGGCCGCCTTGGAACTATCTGTGTATCGGACGCATCGCGGGATAAGGGGTTGGCACTGGTAGTCGTCCCAATCGCATCCGATGCTTGGACCATTCCGAGGCGGCCCTGCAGCCTCTTCCGTTT
>NW_026728855.1:145000-170000 GCF_030272615.1 Cryptomeria japonica | reverse complement strand
TTTTTACCGTTGCAGCTCCCCATGTCCGAACTGGGGATTTCTGGGTAGGGGCTTCGGGTGCGCATTACATTTTTGCCCAAGCGTCCAGTGCGGTTTCTGGTGCGCTCCGAAGTGGGGTTATTGGAGCGCATCAAAGGTGCGCAATGCTGGTGCGAACCCGGGAGCGCTCCGATGTGTGCTCCAAGGTGCGGCGTGCACGAAGTCCGAGCCCGGTTTGCCCCGGGTGCGCACCTCGCGTGCACCTTCGCCGGGGTGAGCACCTTGGTGTGCAGACCTTGGTTGGGTTGCGCGCCCTGGTGCGCACCAAGGAGCGCTCTGAAGTGTGCTCCAAGGTGCGGCGTGCACGAAGTCGGAGCCCGGTTTGCCCCGGGTGTGCACCTCGGGTGCGCACCTCGCGTGCACCTTCGCTGCGGTGGGCACCTTGGCTGGGTTGCGCGCCTTGGTGGGCACCTTGGTGCGCACAACTTGCCTGGGCTGCGCACCAGGAAGGGCTCAAGATGGCACCCGCGTTCCGTTTTTTTCACTATCTTTCAGAACGGAAATTTTAAAATCTCGTTTTTTTTTGCCTTTTCTGGAAATTAGTGAAGGCAGCGCATCAAAGGTGCGCAACGCTGGTGCGAACCTGGGAGCGCTCCGATGTGTGCTCCAAGGTGCGGCGTGCACGAAGTCGGACCCCGGTTTGCCCCGGGTGCGCACCTCGCGTGCACCTTGGTGCGCACACCTTGGCTGGGTTGCGCGCCCTGGTGGGCACCATGGTGCGCACCAAGGAGCGCTCCGAAGTGTGCTCCAAGGTGCGGCGTGCACGAAGTCGGAGCCCGGTTTGCCCCGGGTGCGCACCTCGCGTGCACCTTCGCCGCGGTGGGCACCATGGCGTGCACGAAGTCGGAGCCCGGTTTGCCCCGGGTGCGCACCTCGCGTGCACCTTCGCCGGGGTGGGCACCTTGGTGTGCAGACCTTGGCTGGGTTGCGCGCCCTGGTGGGCACCATGGTGCGCACCAAGGAGCGCTCCGAAGTGTGCTCCAAGGTGCGGCCTGCACGAAGTCGGAGCCCGGTTTGCCCCGGGTGTGCACCTCGGGTGGGCACCTTGGTGCGCATGCCTTGCCTGGGCTGCGCACCAGGGCGGGCTCAAGATGGCACCCGCGTTCCTTTTTTTTCACTATCTTTCAAAACGGAAATTTTAAAATCTCATTTTTTTTTGCCTTTTTCTGGAAATTAGTGAAGGCAGCGCATCAAAGGTGCGCACCTCGCTGCCCACCACGGTGCGCAACGCCGGTGGGCACCCGGGAGTGCTTCGAAGTGTGCTCCAAGGTGCTGCGTGCACGTTGTCGGAGCCCGGTTTGCCCCGGGTGCGCACCTCGCGTGCACCTTCGTCGGGGTGGGCACCTTGGCTGGGTTTGCCCCGGCTGCGCTCCGAAGCGGGGTTATTGGAGCGCCGCCTCTTTTTTTGTCGGAGCGTTTGGTGGGGTTTCTCGCATTGGCTCTTCCGAGGCCCGGTTGCCACCCTGGCGCGCACGAAGTCGGAAGTAGGGTTAATTGCCCGGGTGCGCACCTTTGCCAGGGTGGGCACCTTACCTGGGCTGCGCACCAGGGCGGGCTCAAGATGGCACGCGCGTTCCGTTTTTTTCACTATCTTTCAAAACGGAAATTTTAAAATCTCCTTTTTTTTTTGCCTTTTCTGGAAATTAGTGAAGGCAGCGCATCAAAGGTGCGCACCTCGCTGCCCACCTTGGTGTGCTCTGAGGTGCGCACCCGGGAGCGCTACGAAGTGTGCTCCAAGGTGCGGCGTGCACGTTGTCGGAGCCCGGTTTGCCCCGGGTGCGCACCTCGCCTGCACCTTGGCCGGGGTGGGCACCTTGGCTGGGTTTGCCCAGGGTGCGCTCCGAAGCGGGGTTACTGGAGCGCCCCCTCTTTTTTTGTCAGAGCGTTTGGTGGGGTTTCTCGCATTGGCTCTTCCCAGGCCCGGTTGTTGGGTGCGCTCCCACCCTGGCGCGCGCGAAGTTGGAAGTTGGGTTAATTGCCCGGGCGCGCACCTTCGCCAGGGTGGGCACCTTGGTGCGCACACCTTGGCTGGGCTGCGCACCAGGGCGGGCTCAAGATGGCACCAGCATTCCCTTTTTCTCACTATCTTTCAAAACGGAAATTTTAAAATCTCGTTTTTTTTTTGCCTTTTATGGAAATTAGTGAAGGCATCGCATCAAAGGTGCGCACCTCGCTGCCCACCTTGGTGTGCTCCGAGGTGCCCACCACGGTGCGCAACGCCGGTGCGAACCCGGGAGCGCCCCGATGTGTGCTCCAAGGTGCGGCGTGCACGAAGTCGGACCCCGGTTTGCCCCGGGTGCGCACCTCGCGTGCACCTTGGTGCGCACACCTTGGCTGGGTTGCGCGGCCTGGTGGGCACCATGGTGCGCACCAAGGAGCGCTCCGAAGTGTGCTCCAAGGTGCGGCGTGCACGAAGTCGGAGCCCGGTTTGCCCCGGGTACGCACCTTCGCCGGGGTGGGCACCTCGGCTGGGTTGCGCGCCCTGGTGCGCACCAAGGAGCGCTCCGAAGTGTGCTCCAAGGTGCGGCGTGCACGAAGTCGGAGCCCCGTTTGCCCCGGGTGCGCACCTCGCGTGCACCTTCGGCGGGGTTGCGCGCCCTGGTGGGCACCATGGTGCGCACCAAGGAGCGCTCCGAAGTGTGCTCCAAGGTGCGGCGTGCACGAAGTCGGAGCCCGGTTTGCCCCGGGTGCGCACCTCGCGTGCACCTTCGGCGGGGTTGCGCGCCCTGGTGGGCACCATGGTGCGCACCAAGGAGCGCTCCGAAGTGTGCTCCAAGGTGCGGCGTGCACGAAGTCGGAGCCCGGTTTGCCCCGGGTGCGCACCTCGCGTGCACCTTCGCCGCGGTGGGCACCATGGCGTGCACGAAGTCGGAGCCCGGTTTGCCCCGGGTGCGCACCTCGCGTGCACCTTCGCCGGGGTGGGCACCTCGGCTGGGTTGCGCGCCCTGGTGCGCACCAAGGAGCGCTCCGAAGTGTGCTCCAAGGTGCGGCGTGCACGAAGTCGGAGCCCGGTTTGCCCCGGGTGCGCACCTCGCGTGCACCTTCGCCAGGGTGGGCACCTCGGTGCGCACACCTTCTCAATGTTTTCTTGCCTTTTCTGGAAATTGGTGAAGGCAGCGCATCAAAGGTGCGCACCTCGGTGTGCTCCGAGGTGCGAACCCGAGAGCGCTCCGAGGTGCCCACGAAGTCGAAAGTCGGGTTAATTGCATTGTTTTCCCCGGGTGCGCTCCGAGGTGCGCAACATCGGCGCGCACCAAGGAGGGCTCCGAAGTGTGCTCCAAGGTGCGCACGATGGCGTGCACCTCTGGTGCGCACGATTCGGAGCTCGGTTTGACCGGGGTGCGCACACCTTGGCTGGGTTGCGCACCTTTTGTGCGCTCCAAGGTGCGCACGAAGTCGGAGCTCGGTTTGCCCCGGGTGCGCACCTTCGCCAGGGTGCGCACCTTGATGCGCACGCCTTGGCTAGGCTGCGCACCTTGGTGGGCGCCATGGTGCGCACCTTTCGTGCGCTCCAAGGTGCGCACGAAGTCGGAGCTCGGTTTGCCCCGGGTGCGCACCTTGGTGGGCGCCATGGTGCACTCCGAGGTGCCCAAGATTGGTGCGCACCAAGGAGCGCTCCGAAGTGCGCTCCAAGGTGCGCGCGAAGTCGAAAGTTGGGTTAATTGTCCGGTTTGCCTCGGGTGCGCACCTTGCGTGCACCTTCGCCAGGGTGGGCGCCTTGGTGCGCACACCTTGGCTGGGCTGCGCACACCTTGGCACCCGCGTTTCCTTCATTTTAAATTTTTTTTTTTTACAATCTCTCAAGTGGGAAATTCTATAATCTCAACTTTTTTTGCCTTTTCAGGAAACTTTTGAATGGAGCGCATCATTGGTGCGCTCCGAAGTGTGCTCCAAAGCTCTCTCCAGCTGCGTGCACCTGCCCCGGCCGCGCACCCGGCCCCGCCCAGCTTCGCTCACCTGTCCCGGGCGTCTGGTGCGGAACCTTAGAGTAAGAAACATCACCGTGCACCTTGGCCAACGTGCGCGACTCGACCGAGCGCGCACTGGCCGAGGTGCACACCGATTTCACCTGGGTGCGCGCGCAGCACCTCGGGCGCACCGGGGTGCGCGCACAACGCCCGGGTTGCACCGTGGCCTGTGTGCTCGGGGCGCCTCGGGTGCGCGCTCGGTGTCGCCCCCGCGCGCGCGGTAGTGCGGGCAGCGCACCCCGGCCCGGCCCGGCCCCGACGAGAACGCAAACGGGCAAAAGGTTTATTCAAATAGCATTGCGATGCCCGGCGAAAAACTAAAAAAGGGTGCAACACCGGGACTTCCCGGGAGGTCACCCATCCCAGTACTACTCCGGCCCAAGCGCGCTTAACTGCGGAGTTCTGATGGGATCCGGTGCACTAACGCTGGTATGATCGCACCCGTTATGAGCTTGTCGCAGTGTGTACTTAGCAAACCGCGACCCACGTGCGAATCCACCCCGGCCACCCACCCCCGTCGAGGTGCACACCCTCCCTCGCGAAGTGCGCCCCGTTCGCCAAGTGTGAGCCCTGCCCGGGTGCGCGCACCTTGCTAGGGCGTCGGGTGTGCACCCGGCCCGGCCTACGTGCGTGCACCTGTAGGGGGCGTCGTGTGCGTGCAGTGTCCCGTCTGCAACGCGGTGCCCACACACCACCTCGGGCGCAACGACCTGCGCTCACATGTGGGCCGAGTGCACCTTGGTGCATGTTCGGGGCGCCTCGGGTGCACGCTCGATCTTGCCCCGGTGCACCAAGGCGCTCGGTTTGCCCCGGGTGCGCACTTGGTGCAAGGTGGGCACCCAAAATAGGGATCAAGCACCAAAACACAAGTTTCGGGATGCAAAATGGGACCCAAGGACCACAAATGCGTTCCAAGACCCATGATGGGTCCACGAGAACAAAAATGTGTTCCGAGACTTAATAAACAAATATTGGGTTTTAGGAGAAGAAACATGCTCTGATGCCCAAAACGAGAATCGACCCCGAAAAGGCCACAGGCCAAAAGTGGGATGCGAGACAAAAAAAAATGGGACCCGAGGACCAAAATTGGGTTCCCAGGTCGAAGACAGGGCAACCGGACAAGAAACGACCTCTAAGGCTCGAAATGAGTCCCGACGACTAAAACTTGACAAGAAGCACCCATCAGGCACCCAACTCGACACCCATGGGATGCCGACCCACCCGGGCTTCCACCTAGCACACCTTGGCACCCACCCACCCTCGCACCCAACCTCGCACCCAACTTAGCACCTTTGAACCCACATTGGCACTCACCCTGACCCTGGCACCTTGGAACCCACATTGGCACTCACCTTGACCCTGGCACCCACCTTTGCACTCACCTTGGGACCCACCCTGGCTCCCACCTCGGCACCCACCCAGACACCCACCTTGGTTCCTTGGCACCCACCTTGGATCCTTGGCACCCACCCCGACACCCACCTTGGCACGCAACTTGGCTACTTGCCACCCACCTTGGCTCCTTGACGCCCACCCCGACAACCACCCCGTGACCTACCCTGGCTAGGGTTGGTGCACACCCACCCTGGTGCCCACCTTGGCACCCACCCTATGACCCACCTTGGCACGCACCTTAGTACCCACCCCGTTACCCACCCTAGGACCCACCCCGTGACCCACCTTGGCCAGGGTGGGTGCCTTGGTGCGCACAACTTGCCTGGGCTGCACACCAGGGCGGGCTCAAGATGGCACCCGCGTTCCGTTTTTTTCACTATCTTTCAAAACGGAAATTTTAAAATCTCATTTTTTTCTTTTTTTTGCCTTTTCTGGAAATTAGTGAAGGCAGCGCATCAAAGGTGCGCAATGCTGGTGCGAACCCGGGAGCGCTCCGATGTGTGCTCCAAGGTGCGGCGTGCACGAAGTCCGAGCCCGGTTTGCCCCGGGTGCGCACCTCGCGTGCACCTTCGCCGGGGTGAGCACCTTGGCTGGGTTGCGCGCCCTGGTGCGTACCAAGGAGCGCTCTGAAGTGTGCTCCAAGGTGCGGCGTGCACGAAGTCGGAGCTCGGTTTGCCCCGGGTGTGCACCTCGGGTGCGCACCTCGCGTGCACCTTCGCTGCGGTGGGCACCTTGGCTGGGTTGCGCGCCTTGGTGGGCACCATGCAGTGCACGAAGTCGGAGCCCGGTTTGCCCCGGGCGCGCACCTCCGCCAGGGTGGGCACCTTGGTGCGCACAACTTGCCTGGGCTGCGCATCAGGAAGGGCTCAAGATGGCACCCGCGTTCCGTTTTTTTCACTATCTTTCAGAACGGAAATTTTAAAATATCGTTTTTTTTTGCCTTTTCTGGAAATTAGTGAAGGCAGCGCATCAAAGGTGCGCAACGCTGGTGCGAACCTGGGAGCGCTCCGATGTGTGCTCCAAGGTGCGGCGTGCACGAAGTCGGAGCCCGGTTTGCCTCGGGTGCGCCCTGGTGGGCACCATGGTGCGCACCAAGGAGCGCTCCGAAGTGTGCTCCAAGGTGCGGCCTGCACGAAGTCGGAGCCCGGTTTGCCCCGGGTGTGCACCTCGGGTGGGCACCTTGGTGCGCATGCCTTGCCTGGGCTGCGCACCAGGGCGGGCTCAAGATGGCACCCGCGTTCCTTTTTTTTCACTATCTTTCAAAACGGAAATTTTAAAATCTCATTTTTTTTTGCCTTTTTCTGGAAATTAGTGAAGGCAGCGCATCAAAGGTGCGCACCTCGCTGCCCACCACGGTGCGCAACGCCGGTGGGCACCCGGGAGTGCTTCGAAGTGTGCTCCAAGGTGCTGCGTGCACGTTGTCGGAGCCCGGTTTGCCCCGGGTGCGCACCTCGCGTGCACCTTCGTCGGGGTGGGCACCTTGGCTTGGTTTGCCCCGGCTGCGCTCCGAAGCGGGGTTATTGGAGCGCCGCCTCTTTTTTTGTCGGAGCGTTTGGTGGGGTTTCTCGCATTGGCTCTTCCGAGGCCCGGTTGCCACCCTGGCGCGCACGAAGTCGGAAGTAGGGTTAATTGCCCGGGTGCGCACCTTTGCCAGGGTGGCACCTTACCTGGGCTGCGCACCAGGGCGGGCTCAAGATGGCACGCGCGTTCCGTTTTTTTCACTATCTTTCAAAACGGAAATTTTAAAATCTCCTTTTTTTTTTGCCTTTTCTGGAAATTAGTGAAGGCAGCGCATCAAAGGTGCGCACCTCGCTGCCCACCTTGGTGTGCTCTGAGGTGCGCACCCGGGAGCGCTACGAAGTGTGCTCCAAGGTGCGGCGTGCACGTTGTCGGAGCCCGGTTTGCCCCGGGTGCGCACCTCGCCTGCACCTTGGCCGGGGTGGGCACCTTGGCTGGGTTTGCCCAGGGTGCGCTCCGAAGCGGGGTTACTGGAGCGCCCCCTCTTTTTTTGTTAGAGAGTTTGGTGGGGTTTCTCGCATTGGCTCTTCCCAGGCCCGGTTGTTGGGTGCGCTCCCACCCTGGCGCGCGCGAAGTTGGAAGTTGGGTTAATTGCCCGGGCGCGCACCTTCGCCAGGGTGGGCACCTTGGTGCGCAAACCTTGGCTGGGCTGCGCACCAGGGCGGGCTCAAGATGGCACCAGCATTCCCTTTTTCTCACTATCTTTCAAAACGGAAATTTTAAAATCTCGTTTTTTTTTTGCCTTTTATGGAAATTAGTGAAGGCATCGCATCAAAGGTGCGCACCTCGCTGCCCACCTTGGTGTGCTCCGAGGTGCCCACCACGGTGCGCAACGCCGGTGCGAACCCGGGAGCGCCCCGATGTGTGCTCCAAGGTGCGGCGTGCACGAAGTCGGACCCCGGTTTGCCCCGGGTGCGCACCTCGCGTGCACCTTGGTGCGCACACCTTGGCTGGGTTGCGCGGCCTGGTGGGCACCATGGTGCGCACCAAGGAGCGCTCCGAAGTGTGCTCCAAGGTGCGGCGTGCACGAAGTCGGAGCCCGGTTTGCCCCGGGTGCGCACCTTCGCCGCGGTGGGCACCATGGCGTGCACGAAGTCGGAGCCCGGTTTGCCCCGGGTGCGCACCTCGCGTGCACCTTCGCCGGGGTGGGCACCTCGGCTGGGTTGCGCGCCCTGGTGCGCACCAAGGAGCGCTCTGAAGTGTGCTCCAAGGTGCGGCGTGCACGAAGTCGGAGCCCGGTTTGCCCCGGGTGTGCACCTCGGGTGCGCACCTCGCGTGCACCTTCGCTGCGGTGGGCACCTTGGCTGGGTTGCGCGCCTTGGTGGGCACCATGCAGTGCACGAAGTCGGAGCCCGGATTGCCCCGGGCGCGCACCTCCGCCAGGGTGGGCACCTTGGTGCGCACAACTTGCCTGGGCTGCGCACCAGGAAGGGCTCAAGATGGCACCCGCGTTCCGTTTTTTTCACTATCTTTCAGAACGGAAATTTTAAAATCTCGTTTTTTTTTGCCTTTTCTTGAAATTAGTGAAGGCAGCGCATCAAAGGTGCGCAACGCTGGTGCGAACCTGGGAGCGCTCCGATGTGTGCTCCAAGGTGCGGCGTGCACGAAGTCGGACCCCGGTTTGCCCCGGGTGCGCACCTCGCGTGCACCTTGGTGCGCACACCTTGGCTGGGTTGCGCGGCCTGGTGGGCACCATGGTGCGCACCAAGGAGCGCTCCGAAGTGTGCTCCAAGGTGCGGCGTGCACGAAGTCGGAGCCCGGTTTGCCCCGGGTGCGCACCTCGCGTGCACCTTCGCCGCGGTGGGCACCATGGCGTGCACGAAGTCGGAGCCCGGTTTGCCCCGGGTGCGCACCTCGCGTGCACCTTCGCCGGGGTGGGCACCTTGGTGTGCAGACCTTGGCTGGGTTGCGCGCCCTGGTGGGCACCATGGTGCGCACCAAGGAGCGCTCCGAAGTGTGCTCCAAGGTGCGGCCTGCACGAAGTCGGAGCCCGGTTTGCCCCGGGTGTGCACCTCGGGTGGGCACCTTGGTGCGCATGCCTTGCCTGGGCTGCGCACCAGGGCGGGCTCAAGATGGCACCCGCGTTCCTTTTTTTTCACTATCTTTCAAAACGGAAATTTTAAAATCTCATTTTTTTTTGCCTTTTTCTGGAAATTAGTGAAGGCAGCGCATCAAAGGTGCGCACCTCGCTGCCCACCACGGTGCGCAACGCCGGTGGGCACCCGGGAGTGCTTCGAAGTGTGCTCCAAGGTGCTGCGTGCACGTTGTCGGAGCCCGGTTTGCCCCGGGTGCGCACCTCGCGTGCACCTTCGTCGGGGTGGGCACCTTGGCTGGGTTTGCCCCGGCTGCGCTCCGAAGCGGGGTTATTGGAGCGCCGCCTCTTTTTTTGTCGGAGCGTTTGGTGGGGTTTCTCGCATTGGCTCTTCCGAGGCCCGGTTGCCACCCTGGCGCGCACGAAGTCGGAAGTAGGGTTAATTGCCCGGGTGCGCACCTTTGCCAGGGTGGGCACCTTACTTGGGCTGCGCACCAGGGCGGGCTCAAGATGGCACGCGCGTTCCGTTTTTTTCACTATCTTTCAAAACGGAAATTTTAAAATCTCCTTTTTTTTTTGCCTTTTCTGGAAATTAGTGAAGGCAGCGCATCAAAGGTGCGCACCTCGCTGCCCACCTTGGTGTGCTCTGAGGTGCGCACCCGGGAGCGCTACGAAGTGTGCTCCAAGGTGCGGCGTGCACGTTGTCGGAGCCCGGTTTGCCCCGGGTGCGCACCTCGCCTGCACCTTGGCCGGGGTGGGCACCTTGGCTGGGTTTGCCCAGGGTGCGCTCCGAAGCGGGGTTACTGGAGCGCCCCCTCTTTTTTTGTCAGAGCGTTTGGTGGGGTTTCTCGCATTGGCTCTTCCCAGGCCCGGTTGTTGGGTGCGCTCCCACCCTGGCGCGCGCGAAGTTGGAAGTTGGATTAATTGCCCGGGCGCGCACCTTCGCCAGGGTGGGCACCTTGGTGCGCACACCTTGGCTGGGCTGCGCACCAGGGCGGGCTCAAGATGGCACCAGCATTCCCTTTTTCTCACTATCTTTCAAAACGGAAATTTTAAAATCTCGTTTTTTTTTTGCCTTTTATGGAAATTAGTGAAGGCATCGCATCAAAGGTGCGCACCTCGCTGCCCACCTTGGTGTGCTCCGAGGTGCCCACCACGGTGCGCAACGCCGGTGCGAACCCGGGAGCGCCCCGATGTGTGCTCCAAGGTGCGGCGTGCACGAAGTCGGACCCCGGTTTGCCCCGGGTGCGCACCTCGCGTGCACCTTGGTGCGCACACCTTGGCTGGGTTGCGCGGCCTGGTGGGCACCATGGTGCGCACCAAGGAGCGCTCCGAAGTGTGCTCCAAGGTGCGGCGTGCACGAAGTCGGAGCCCGGTTTGCCCCGGGTACGCACCTCGCGTGCACCTTCGCCGGGGTGGGCACCTCGGCTGGGTTGCGCGCCCTGGTGCGCACCAAGGAGCGCTCCGAAGTGTGCTCCAAGGTGCGGCGTGCACGAAGTCGGAGCCCGGTTTGCCCCGGGTGCGCACCTTCGCCGCGGTGCGCACCATGGCGTGCACGAAGTCGGAGCCCGGTTTGCCCCGGGTGCGCACCTCGCGTGCACCTTCGGCGGGGTTGCGCGCCCTGGTGGGCACCATGGTGCGCACCAAGGAGCGCTCCGAAGTGTGCTCCAAGGTGCGGCGTGCACGAAGTCGGAGCCCGGTTTGCCCCGGGTGCGCACCTCGCGTGCACCTTCGGCGGGGTTGCGCGCCCTGGTGGGCACCATGGTGCGCACCAAGGAGCGCTCCGAAGTGTGCTCCAAGGTGCGGCGTGCACGAAGTCGGAGCCCGGTTTGCCCCGGGTGCGCACCTCGCGTGCACCTTCGCCGCGGTGGGCACCATGGCGTGCACGAAGTCGGAGCCCGGTTTGCCCCGGGTGCGCACCTCGCGTGCACCTTCGCCGGGGTGGGCACCTCGGCTGGGTTGCGCGCCCTGGTGCGCACCAAGGAGCGCTCCGAAGTGTGCTCCAAGGTGCGGCGTGCACGAAGTCGGAGCCCGGTTTGCCCCGGGTGCGCACCTCGCGTGCACCTTCGCCAGGGTGGGCACCTCGGTGCGCACACCTTCTCAATGTTTTCTTGCCTTTTCTGGAAATTGGTGAAGGCAGCGCATCAAAGGTGCGCACCTCGGTGTGCTCCGAGGTGCGAACCCGAGAGCGCTCCGAGGTGCCCACGAAGTCGAAAGTCGGGTTAATTGCATTGTTTTCCCCGGGTGCGCTCTGAGGTGCGCAACATCGGCGCGCACCAAGGAGGGCTCCGAAGTGTGCTCCAAGGTGCGCACGATGGCGTGCACCTCTGGTGCGCACGATTCGGAGCTCGGTTTGACCGGGGTGCGCACACCTTGGCTGGGTTGCGCACCTTTTGTGCGCTCCAAGGTGCGCACGAAGTCGGAGCTCGGTTTGCCCCGGGTGCGCACCTTCGCCAGGGTGCGCACCTTGATGCGCACGCCTTGGCTGGGCTGCGCACCTTGGTGGGCGCCATGGTGCGCACCTTTCGTGCGCTCCAAGGTGCGCACGAAGTCGGAGCTCGGTTTGCCCCGGGTGCGCACCTTGGTGGGCGCCATGGTGCACTCCGAGGTGCCCAAGATTGGTGCGCACCAAGGAGCGCTCCGAAGTGCGCTCCAAGGTGCGCGCGAAGTCGAAAGTTGGGTTAATTGTCCGGTTTGCCTCGGGTGCGCACCTTGCGTGCACCTTCGCCAGGGTGGGCGCCTTGGTGCGCACACCTTGGTTGGGCTGCGCACACCTTGGCACCCGCGTTTCCTTCATTTTAAATTTTTTTTTTTTACAATCTCTCAAGTGGGAAATTCTATAATCTCAACTTTTTTTGCCTTTTCAGGAAACTTTTGAATGGAGCGCATCATTGGTGCGCTCCGAAGTGTGCTCCAAAGCTCTCTCCAGCTGCGTGCACCTGCCCCGGCCGCGCACCCGGCCCCGCCCAGCTTCGCTCACCTGTCCCGGGCGTCTGGTGCGGAACCTTAGAGTAAGAAACATCACCGTGCACCTTGGCCAACGTGCGCGACTCGACCGAGCGCGCACTGGCCGAGGTGCACACCGATTTCACCTGGGTGCGCGCGCAGCACCTCGGGCGCACCGGGGTGCGCGCACAACGCCCGGGTTGCACCGTGGCCTGTGTGCTCGGGGTGCCTCGGGTGCGCGCTCGGTGTCGCCCCCGCGCGCGCGGTAGTGCGGGCAGCGCACCCCGGCCCGGCCCGGCCCCGACGAGAACGCAAACGGGCAAAAGGTTTATTCAAATAGCATTGCGACGCCCGGCGAAAAACTAAAAAAGGGTGCAACACCGGGACTTCCCGGGAGGTCACCCATCCCAGTACTACTCCGGCCCAAGCGCGCTTAACTGCGGAGTTCTGATGGGATCCGGTGCACTAATGCTGGTATGATCGCACCCGTTATGAGCTTGTCGCAGTGTGTACTTAGCAAACCGCGACCCACGTGCGAATCCACCCCGGCCACCCACCCCCGTCGAGGTGCACACCCTCCCTCGCGAAGTGCGCCCCGTTCGCCAAGTGTGAGCCCTGCCCGGGTGCGCGCACCTTGCTAGGGCGTCGGGTGTGCACCCGGCCCGGCCTACGTGCGTGCACCTGGAGGGGGCGTCGTGTGCGTGCAGTGTCCCGTCTGCAACGCGGTGCCCACACACCACCTCGGGCGCAACGACCTGCGCTCACATGTGGGCCGAGTGCACCTTGGTGCATGTTCGGGGCGCCTCGGGTGCACGCTCGATCTTGCCCCGGTGCACCAAGGCGCTCGGTTTGCCCCGGGTGCGCACTTGGTGCAAGGTGGGCACCCAAAATAGGGATCAAGCACCAAAACACAAGTTTCGGGATGCAAAATGGGACCCAAGGACCACAAATGCGTTCCAAGACCCATGATGGGTCCACGAGAACAAAAATGTGTTCCGAGACTTAATAAACAAATATTGGGTTTTAGGAGAAGAAACATGCTCTGATGCCCAAAACGAGAATCGACCCCGAAAAGGCCACAGGCCAAAAGTGGGATGCGAGACAAAAAAAAATGGGACCCGAGGACCAAAATTGGGTTCCCAGGTCGAAGACAGGGCAACCGGACAAGAAACGACCTCTAAGGCTCGAAATGAGTCCCGACGACTAAAACTTGACAAGAAGCACCCATCAGGCACCCAACTCGACACCCATGGGATGCCGACCCACCCGGGCTTCCACCTAGCACACCTTGGCACCCACCCACCCTCGCACCCAACCTCGCACCCAACTTAGCACCTTTGAACCCACATTGGCACTCACCCTGACCCTGGCACCTTGGAACCCACATTGGCACTCACCTTGACCCTGGCACCCACCTTTGCACTCACCTTGGGACCCACCCTGGCTCCCACCTCGGCACCCACCCAGACACCCACCTTGGTTCCTTGGCACCCACCTTGGATCCTTGGCACCCACCCCGACACCCACCTTGGCACGCAACTTGGCTACTTGCCACCCACCTTGGCTCCTTGACGCCCACCCCGACAACCACCCCGTGACCTACCCTGGCTAGGGTTGGTGCACACCCACCCTGGTGCCCACCTTGGCACCCACCCTATGACCCACCTTGGCACGCACCTTAGTACCCACCCCGTTACCCACCCTAGGACCCACCCCGTGACCCACCTTGGCCAGGGTGGGTGCACCCACCCTGGTGCCCACCTTGGCACCCACCCATCCTAGCACCCAGCCTGTGACCGGGCTTGGAACCCAACCTTGCACCCGCACCCGTCTTGGCCAGTGTGGGTGCGCACCCATCCTGGCACCCACGTTGTGACACACCCTTTAACCCACGCACCCTAGCACCCACGTTGGCACCCACCTTGGAACCCAACCTAGCAACTTGGCACCCACCCCGTGACCCACCTTGGCATCCACCATAGCAGTCGCCGACTTGGCACCCACCTCGGCACCCACCTTGACACTTGTGGACCCACCTTGCCACTCACCCTAGCATCGACCCATCCTAGCACCCACCCTGGCACCTTTGCACCCTAGCACTCACCCATCCTAGCACCTAACCTGTGACCCACCTTGACACTCACCCTCGCACCCACCTTGGAACCCAACCTAGCACCCACCCACCCTGACACCAACCCTAGCACCTACCCACCCTTGCACCCACCCTGTGACCCATCTTGGCACCCACCCATCCTACCACTCAACCTATCACCCACCTTCTCACCCACCTTGGCATCCACCTTAGCACCCACCCACACTGGCACCTTGGCACCCACCTCGGGCAAGGTGGGTGCACACCCACCCTGGCACCCAATTTAGAACCCACCGAGCATGTTACCCACCTTGGCACCCACATTGCAGCCCACCCTAGTACCCACCCTATGACCCACATTGGCATCCACACCCTAGCACCCAGGCACCTCGACACCCGCCTTGACACCCACCCTAGCACTGAACCTGTGACCCACCTTGGAACTCACCCTAGAACCCACCCACCCTGTGAACCACCTTGGCATCCACCTTAGCACCCACCCACCTTGGCACCCACTCTAGCACTCACCCATCCTAACACCCAACTTGTTACCCACCTTGGCACCCGCCCTCGCGTCCACCTTGAAACCCACCCTAGCACCCACCCACGCAGGAGCCCACCTTGGCACCCAACCTAACACCCACGCATCCTGGCACCCAACTTGTGACCCACCTTGGAACCCACCCTAGTACCCACCTTTGAACCCACTATATCACCAACCCACCTTGGCACCCACCCTATGACCCTCTTTGGAATCCACCCTAGCACGCACCCACCCTGGCACCCACCATGGAGCGCACCCTAGCACCCACCCACCTCGGCACGCACCTCAACACCCACCTTGGTGTGCGCACTGCGCCAACCTCTCAAAGACCCTATGTGGTGCGCTCCAAAGTGTACACCTTTGGTGCGCTCCAAGGTGCGCACCTTTGGTGCACACCGAGGTGCACACCAAAGTGTGCACCGAGGTGAGCACCAAAGTGCACTCCAGGGTGCACACCAAGGCGTGCACCTTTGGTGCGGTCAATGCAAACGAATTCGGAAGTTGGGGTCGATGTCCTAATCGCTGCTGCAGACTACACGTATGAGAATCGGACAAATAGCTTTATATAGGGGAGGTGTTGCGTTTGATGGGTCGACTCCCCTGGTTGTGTGCACTGCACCAACTTCAAAGACCCTGTCTTGTTTAAGAAGTCAAAAGTTGGGGTGGATGTCCTAATCATTGCTGCAGTCTACGCATGTATGAGAATCAGACAAATAGCTTATATAGGGGAGGTGTTGCATTCGGTGGGTTGACTCCCCTGGTTGTGCGCACTGCGCCAACCTCAAAGACCCCGCATAGCAGAAGAAGTCGGAAGTCGGATTTTGGTGAGCACCAAGGCGTGCACCTTTGGTGCGGTCAACGCAGACGAATTCAGAAGTTGGGGTGGATGTCCTAATCGTTGTTGCAGGCTACACATGTATGAGAATCAGACAAATAGCTTATATAGGGGAGGTGTTGGGTTTGATGGGTCAACTCCCTTGGTTGTGCGCATTACGCCAACCTCAAAGACCTTGTTTTCGTTAAGAAGTCAAAAGTTGGGGTCAATGTCCTAATGGCTCCTGCAGGCTACACATGTATGAGAATCGGACAAATAGCTTATATAGGGGAGGTGTTGGGTTTGATGGGTCGACTCCCCTGGTTGTGCGCATTACGTCAACCTCAAAGACCTTGTTTTCGTTAAGAAGTCAAAAGTTGGGGTCGATGTCCTAATTGCTCCTGTAGACTACACATGTATGAGAATCAGACAAATAGCTTATATAGGGGAGGTGTTGGGTTTGATGGGTTGACTCCCCTAGTTGTTCGCATTACACCAACCTCAAAGACCTTGTTTTCGTTTAGAAGCCGAAAGTTGGGGTCGATGTCCTAATTGCTCCTGCAGGCTACGCATGTATGAGAATCAGACAAATAGCTTATATAGGGGAGGTGTTGGGTTTGATGGGTCGACTCCCCTGGTTGTGCGCATTGCGCCAACCTCAAAGACCCTGCATTGCGGATGAAGTCGAAAGTCAGAGTTTGGTGTGCTACAAGGTGTGGTCGAAGGTGCTCACCTAGGTGTGCACCTTTGGAGCACAGGAAAAGTGCCCTCCAAAAGTGCGCACCTTTGGAGTGCACAAAAGTGCCCTCCAAAAGTGCGCACCTTTGGAGCGCAGAAAAGTGCCCTCCAAAAAGTGCCCTCCAAAAGTGCGCACCTTTGGAGCGCAGAAAAGTGCCCTCCAAAAAGTGCCCTCCAAAAGTGCGCACCTTTGGAGCGCAGAAAAGTGCCCTCCAAAAAGTGCCCTCCAAAAGTGCGCACCTTTGGAGCGCAGAAAAGTGCCCTCCAAAAAGTGCCCTCCAAAAGTGCGCACCTTTGGAGCGCAGAAAAGTGCCCTCCAAAAAGTGCCCTCCAAAAGTGCGCACCTTTGGAGCGCAGAAAAGTGCCCTCCAAAAAGTGCCCTCCAAAAGTGCGCACCTTTGGAGCGCAGAAAAGTGCCCTCCAAAAAGTGCCCTCCAAAAGTGCGCACCTTTGGAGCGCAGAAAAGTGCCCTCCAAAAAGTGCCCTCCAAAAGTGCGCACCTTTGGAGCGCAGAAAAGTGCCCTCCAAAAAGTGCCCTCCAAAAGTGCGCACCTTTGGAGCGCAGAAAAGTGCCCTCCAAAAAGTGCCCTCCAAAAGTGCGCACCTTTGGAGCGCAGAAAAGTGCCCTCCAAAAGTGCGCACTTTTGGTGCGCACCAAGGCGCTGGTTCGGTCGTTGCAGGCGAGTTCGGAAGTTGGGGTCGATGTCCTGAGCGGAGGTGCAAACTACACAGGTGTCGGAATCGGACAAATAGCTTATATAGGGGAGGTGTATGCTTCGATGGGTCGACTCCCCAGGTTGAGCGCACCGCGCCAACCTCAAAGACCCTACGGTATGGATGAAGTCGGAAGTTGGGTCCGATGACCGATTCGATTAGTAGGTATGCTCATGAGGTCGGAATTTGGGTCCGATGACCTGCCATGTGCAGGAAGGCGAATGTTGACACTGTGCGTTGCAAGGTGCACACCAAGGCGCTGGTGCGGTCTTTTTAGTCGAGTTCGGAAGTTGGGGTCGATGTCCTGATCGGAGGTGCAAGCTACACAGGTGTGGGAATCGGACAAATAGCTTATATAGGGGAGGTGTATGCTTCGTTGGGTCGACTCCCCGGGTTGAGCGCACCGCGCCAACCTCAAAGACCCTACGGTATGGATGAAGTCGGAAGTTGGGTCCGATGACCGATTCGATATGTAGGCATACTCGCGAGGTCGGAATTTGGGTCCGATGACCTGCCACGTGCAGGAAGGCGAATGTTGGCACTGTGCGTTGCAAGGTGCGCACCAAGGCGCTGGTTCGGTCGTTGGAGGCGAGTTCGGAAGTTGGGGTCGATGTCTTGATCGGAGGTGCAAACTACACAGGTGTGGGAATCGGACAAATAGCTTATATAGGGGAGGTGTATGCTTCGTTGGGTCGACTCCCCGGGTTGAGCGCACCGCGCCAACCTCAAAGACCCTACGGTATGGATGAAGTCGGAAGTTGGGTCCGATGACCGATTCGATATGTAGGCATACTCGCGAGGTCGGAATTTGGGTCCGATGACCTGCCATGTGCAGGAAGGCGAATGTTGGGACTGTGCGTCGCAAGGTGCGCACCAAGGCGCTGGTGCCGTCGTTGCAGTCGAGTTCGGAAGTTGGGGTCGATGTCCTGGTCAGAGGTGCAAACTACACAGGTGTGGGAATCGGACAAATAGCTTATATAGGGGAGGTGTATGCTTCGATGGGTCGACTCCCTGGGTTGAGCGCACCGCGCCAACCTCAAAGACCCTACAGTATGGATGAAGTCGGAAGTTGGGTCCGATGACCGATTCGATACGTAGGCATATTGGCGAGGTCTGAATTTGTGTCCGATGACCTGCCATGCGCAGGAAGGCGGAATTTGGGTCCGATGACCGAGTTGATGGCGTGCCATGCGCAGAAAGGCGGAATTTGGGTCCGATGACCGAGTTGATGTTGATGGCCCGCCATGCACAGGAAGGCGGAATTTGGGTCCGATGACCGATTTGAAGGCGTGCCATACGCAAAAAGGCGGAGTTTGGGTCCGATGACCGAGTTGATATTGATGGCCCGCCATGCGCAGGAAGGCGGAATTTGGGTCCGATGACCTGACATACGCATGGAGTCCGACTCGGGGGCCGATGTTCGATTCGATGACTTGCATTGTGGGTAAAGTCGGAAGTTGTGGTCTTTGACCCGATTCGATGACCAGACTTCGGCTGCTTGAGAATCGGACAAATAACTTATATAGGGGAGGTAGTGTTCTCGAGCATCCTCCCCCCGTGCCCGTTTATGTCGATTGATGCTGGTGCTCGACTGGTTGGAGCGCTCGGATGCAAAAATCTTGCACCAGGATTTATCGATTGTGATGGACACGGCAAGTCTCCTGATTGCTATGCAGGAGCTCATCGTGAATCTCTATGCGGCCTTGGTATGGACTCGACCTGCGGAATGGTTCGGCAATGGTAGTCGCTCCAACACGTCCTTGCAATGGCCACAGAGGTGATTCGACTAGAGCTCCAGTCTAGCTTTTGGGTTGCTTGGCGGACTGGTATAGCCGCGATCGAGTTCCGGCCATGAACGTTTTAGATAGCTCTTGGGCTTTCTGGGACGGAAGTCGGAAGTTTGGGCTGTTGTCCGATTTGATGACCATTCTTCGGATGTGTGAGAATCGGACAAATAACTTATATAGGGGACTGTGTTGTCTCACGCAGCCCCCTCCGTGCCCCTCTATCTCGACCGATGTTGGTGCTTGAAAGGGTTGGGATCGCTCGGATTTATAAACGTGCACCACCATTTGTCGAGTGTGAGGGACGCGGCAGGTCTCCTAAATGCTATGCGGGCGCTCTCTGAGAATCTCTATCCGGCCTCGACACAGACTAGTCTTGCTGAATGGTTTGGCACTGGTAGTCGATCCAACACGTCGTTGTTGTGGCCGCCTAGGCGATTCGATTCGAGCCCCCGTCTAGCTTTTGGGTTGCTTGGCGGATTTTGCCCTATCCGCAAGTGAGCTCGGTCCCTAAACGTTCGAGAAACCCGATTGCTATGCGCCGACTCTCTTTCTTGCGAGCCTCCATCTAGCTTTTGGGTCTCTACGGAACGGAAGTCGGAATCTGGGACCGTTGTTTGATTCGACGAGGCAGACTACGGTTGTGCGAGAATCGGACAAATAACTTATATAGGGGAGGTGTTGACTGGAGCATTCTCCCCCGTGCCCCTCTAACTCGACCAATGCTGGCGCTCGAACGGTGGTAGCGCTCGGATTTTCATTGAGCGCCAGCATTGGTCGATTTAGAGGGGCATGCGAGATTCCCGAATGCTATGCGAGGGCTCTAACGGAAATGTCTATTGGTTTCGGTATGGATGCAATTGCGAGTGGTTCGGCAAAGGTAGTCGTTCCGATGCGTCCATGTCGTGGCCAAATCGATAATTCGATTTGAGCCCTCGTATAGCATTTGGGTCTCTCGATGTGATTCCGCATTCCAGTCCCTTTGGGCACTGCTTGAGCCGCATCCCAGGGGGTTCCCTTCCCAATAATCTGCCTCGCAACCCGATTGCTATGCGGTGAGGCTCCTCGGCCGCCTCGGAACTATCTGTGTATCAGACGCATCGCGGGATAAGGGGTTGGCAACGGTAGTCGCCCCAAGCGCGTCCGATGCTTGGACCATTCCGAGGCGGCCCTGAAGCCTCTTCCGTCTAGCCGTTGGGTCCTTCTCGCCGCATCCCTCGCCTCGCACCCCGATTGCTATGCGGTGAGGCTCCTCGGCCGCCTCGGAACTATCTGTGTATCGGACGCGTCGCGGGATAAGGGGTTGTCACTGGTAGTCGCCCCAAGCGCGTCCGATGCTTGGACCATTCCGAGGCGGCCCTGAAGCCTCTTCCGTCTAGCCGTTGGGTCCTTCTCGCCGCATCCCTCGCCTCGCACCCCGATTGCTATGCGGTGAGGCTCCTCGGCCGCCTCGGAACTATCTGTGTATCGGACGCGTCGCGGGATAAGGGGTTGTCATTGGTAGTCGCCCCAAGCGCGTCCGATGCTTGGACCATTCCGAGGCGGCCCTGAAGCCTCTTCCGTCTAGCCGTTGGGTCCTTCTCGCCGCATCCCTCGCCTCGCACCCCGATTGCTATGCGGTGAGGCTCCTCGGCCGCCTCGGAACTATCTGTGTATCGGACGCGTCGCGGGATAAGGGGTTGTCACTGGTAGTCGCCCCAAGCGCGTCCGATGCTTGGACCATTCCGAGGCGGCCCTGAAGCCTCTTCCGTCTAGCCGTTGGGTCCTTCTCGCCGCATCCCTCGCCTCGCACCCCGATTGCTATGCGGTGAGGCTCCTCGGCCGCCTCGGAACTATCTGTGTATCGGACGCGTCGCGGGATAAGGGGTTGTCACTGGTAGTCGCCCCAAGCGCGTTCGATGCTTGGACCATTCCGAGGCGGCCCTGAAGCCTCTTCCGTCTAGCCGTTGGGTCCTTCTCGCCGCATCCCTCGCCTCGCACCCCGATTGCTATGCGGTGAGGCTCCTCGGCCGCCTTGGAACTATCTGTGTATCGGACGCGTCGCGGGATAAGGGGTTGTCACTGGTAGTCGCCCCAAGCGCGTCCGATGCTTGGACCATTCCGAGGCGGACCCGAAGCCTCTTCCGTCTAGCCGTTGGGTCCTTCTCGCCGCATCCTTCGCCTCGCACCCCGATTGCTATGCGGTGAGGCTCCTCGGCCGCCTCGGAACTATCTGTGTATCGGACGCGTCGCGGGATAAGGGGTTGTCACTGGTAGTCGCCCCAAGCGCGTCCGATGCTTGGACCATTCCGAGGCGGACCCGAAGCCTCTTCCGTCTAGCCGTTGGGTCCTTCTCGCCGCATCCCTCGCCTCGCACCCCGATTGCTATGCGGTGAGGCTCCTCGGCCGCCTTGGAACTATCTGTGTATCGGACGCGTCGCGGGATAAGGGGTTGTCACTGGTAGTCGCCCCAAGCGCGTCCGATGCTTGGACCATTCCGAGGCGGACCCGAAGCCTCTTCCGTCTAGCCGTTGGGTCCTTCTCGCCGCATCCCTCGCCTCGCACCCCGATTGCTATGCGGTGAGGCTCCTCGGCCGCCTTGGAACTATCTGTGTATTGGACGCGTCGCGGGATAAGGGGTTGTCACTGGTAGTCGCCCCAAGCGCGTCCGATGCTTGGACCATTCCGAGGCGGACCCGAAGCCTCTTCCGTCTAGCCGTTGGGTCCTTCTCGCCGCATCCCTCGCCTCGCACCCCGATTGCTATGCGGTGAGGCTCCTCGGCCGCCTTGGAACTATCTGTGTATCGGACGCGTCGCGGGATAAGGGGTTGTCACTGGTAGTCGCCCCAAGCGCGTCCGATGCTTGGACCATTCCGAGGCGGCCCCGAAGCCTCTTCCGTCTAGCCGTTGGGTCCTTCTCGCCGCATCCCTCGCCTCGCACCCCGATTGCTATGCGGTGAGGCTCCTCGGCCGCCTTGGAACTATCTGTGTATCGGACGCGTCGCGGGATAAGGGGTTGTCACTGGTAGTCGCCCCAAGCGCGTCCAATGCTTGGACCATTCCGAGGCGGCCCCGAAGCCTCTTCCGTGTAGCCGTTGGGTCCTTCTCGCCGCATCCCTCGCCTCGCACCCCGATTGCTATGCGGTGAGGCTCCTCGGCCGCCTTGGAACTATCTGTGTATCGGACGCGTCGCGGGATAAGGGGTTGTCACTGGTAGTCGCCCCAAGCGCGTCCGATGCTTGGACCATTCCGAGGCGGACCTGAAGCCTCTTCCCTCTAGCCGTTGGGGCTTTCTCGCCGCATCCCTCGCCTCGCACCCTGATTGCTATGCTGTGAGGCTCCTCGGCCGCCTTGGAACTATCTGTGTATCGGACGCATCGCGGGATAAGGGGTTGGCAGTGGTAGTCGCCCCAAGCGCATCCGATGCTTGGACCATTCCGAGGCGGCCCTGCAGCCTCTTCCGTCTAGCCGTTGGGGCCATCTCGCCGCATCCCCCACCTCGCACCACGATTGCTATGCGGTGAGGCTCCTTGGCCGCCTCGGAACTATCTGTGTATCGGACGCATCGCGGGATAAGGGGTTGTCACTGGTAGTCGCCCCAAGCGCGTCCGATGCTTGGACTATTCCGAGGCGGCCCTGCAGCCTCTTCCGTCTAGCCGTTGGGGCCATCTCGCTGCATCCCCCACCTCCTCGGCCGCCTCGGAACTATCTGTGTATCGGACGCATCGCGGGATAAGGGGTTGGCAGTGGTAGTCGCCCCAAGCGCGTCCGATGCTTGGACTATTCCGAGGCAGCCCTGCAGCCTCTTCCGTCTAGCCTTTGGGGCCATCTCGCCGCATCCCTCGCCTCGCACCCCGATTGCTATGCGGTGAGGCTCCTCGGCCGCCTGGGAACTATCTTCGTATCGGACGCATCGCGGGATAAGGGGTTGTCACTGGTAGTCGCCCCAAGCGCGTCCGATGCTTGGACTATTCCGAGGCGGCCCTGTGGCCTCTTCCGTCTAGCCGTTGGGGCCATCTCGCCGCATCCCCCACCTCGCACCCCGATTGCTATGCGGTGAGGCTCTTCGGCCGCCTTGGAACTATCTTCGTATCGGACGCATCGCGGGATAAGGGGTTGTCACTGGTAGTGGCCCCAAGCGCGTCCGATGCTTGGACTATTCCGAGGCGGCCCTGCAGCCTCTTCCGTCTAGCCGTTGGGGCCATCTCGCCGCATCCCCCACCTCGCACCCCGATTGCTATGCGGTGAGGCTCCTCGGCCGCCTTGGAACTATCTTCGTATCGGACGCATCGCGGGATAAGGGGTTGTCACTGGTAGTCGCCCCAAGCGCGTCCGATGCTTGGACTATTCCGACGCGGCCCTGTGGCCTCTTCCGTCTAGCCGTTGGGGCCATCTCGCCGCATCCCCCACCTCGCACCCCGATTGCTATGCGGTGAGGCTCCTCGGCCGCCTTGGAACCATCTTCGTATCGGACGCATCGCGGGATAGGGGGCTGTCACTGGTAGTCGCCCCAAGCGTGTCCGATGCTTGGACCATTCCTAGGCGGCCCTGAAGCCTCTTCCGTCTAGCCGTTGGGGCCTTCCCGCCCCATCCCTCGCCTCGCACCCCCGATTGCTATGCGGTGAGGCTCCTCGGCCGCCTTGGAACCATCTGTGTATCGGACGCATCGCGGGATAAGGGGTTGGCACTGGCAGTCGCCCCAAGCGCGTCCGATGCTTGGACCATTCCGAGGTGGCCCTGAAGCCTCTTCCGTCTAGCCGTTGGGGCCTTCCCGCCCCATCCCTCGCCTCGCACCCCGATTGATATGCGGTGAGGCTCCTCGGCCGCCTTGGAACTATCTGTGTATCGGACGCATCGCGGGATAAGGGGTTGGCACTGGTAGTCGTCCCAATCGCATCCGATGCTTGGACCATTCCGAGGCGGCCCTGCAGCCTCTTCCGTTTAGCCGTCGGGGCCTTCCCGCCGCATCCCTCGCCTCGCATCCCGATTCCTATGCGGTGAGTCTTCTCGGCCGCCGCGGAACTATACCTGTTATTGCTACTGCATCCTTCGGCTGGTAACCTCCTCTGCCGCCTTGGAACGTTCTCTTTGTCGGACGCGTCGCGGGATAAGGGGTTGGCACTGGTAGTCGCCCCAAGCGCGCCCGATGCATAGACCGCTCCGAGTCGACCTTGCTTTCAGCCTCTCACATGCATAGACCTCTCTGAGTCGACCCTGCAGCCTCTCACGTTTAGCCTTTGGAATCTCGCCTCACAACATGATTGCTATCCTTGATGCATCCCTTGCCTCGAGCCCTGATTGCTTTCTTGGCTGCATCCCTCCTCTCCTCACAGCCCGGTTGTCATCACTGCTTCATCCGTCGCTTCATGCATTCTGGCTGCTGGGCCCTTCCCACCGCACACCTCGATTGCTATCTCTTCTGCATCACACACCCCGATTGCTATCTCTGCTACATCCCTCGGCTCTCACTTCTGCATCCTTCGCCTCACACCTCGATTGCTATCAATGCTGCATCCGTAACCTCACACCCCGATTGCTATGCGGGGAGGCTCCTTGGCCGCCTTGGAAATTTCTGTGTGTCGGACGCACCGCGGGATAAGGGGTTGGCACTGGTAGTCGCCCCAAGTGCGCCCGATTCTTAGACCGCTTCGAGGTGACCTCGTAGCCTCTTTCGTCCAGGCTTCCTGCCTTCAACGCCCTTTTTACACCTCGATTGCTATGCGCGGGCTCGTTGGCGTCTATCACCTCTCTGCGAAGAGTGGCACGATGATTGTTGGGGTAAATCGTAGCAGTCCGATCTCTGGCCTTGGGCCATTGTGAGGGCTGATCGATTTCCTGTGCGCATCTCGTGTTCGCCCAGTAACAGACTCGACGACTTGTAATCGGTCTTGTTCCCGATTGTTCCTGGAGGTAGTCTTCGGAACTCTTGGATTTGACCTGTCACTCGAACTGTCCTCTTCCGAGGATGCTTGTGTGTGTGTGCTTGTGCCATTTCCTTGGCGGTATTAACGAGATATTAAAGAGCGGAGTGAGCGCCTCGCCCAGCTATGTTTGGGGCTCTCACTCCCTTACCCGGTGTGCGACCGCTTTGCACGTAGGTTGCGGAGCATCGCGACTCTTTCGATGTTTGGCGGTTGTCTTCCGGTGATGCGTTGGTCCCGAAGTGCACGTTACTAGCATTTCTGCCATTGTTCTCGATCTTTGGCACGTTCCTTCGTTGCAATTGGATATATATCTCCGTTTATACGCGCAGGCTTCTCCCGCCTATTCAGCGCTGTCCCACTCTCAGCACTCTCGTGGTCTCCTTGGCTTCTCTCTCCCGTGAGCGAGCTCTCTTCTCGAGTCTTTTCCATGTCCCATGGAGGTTGCCTTGCGAAATTCGGGCACACAAACGTGACCGGATAAGAGCGGAATTGCCTATGAGGAGAAGCTCACCT
>NW_026728855.1:112500-135000 GCF_030272615.1 Cryptomeria japonica | reverse complement strand
CGCCGCCTCTTTTTTTGTCGGAGCGTTTGGTGGGGTTTCTCGCATTGGCTCTTCCGAGGCCCGGTTGCCACCCTGGCGCGCACGAAGTCGGAAGTAGGGTTAATTGCCCGGGTGCGCACCTTTGCCAGGGTGGGCACCTTACCTGGGCTGCGCACCAGGGCGGGCTCAAGATGGCACGCGCGTTCCGTTTTTTTCACTATCTTTCAAAACGGAAATTTTAAAATCTCCTTTTTTTTTTGCCTTTTCTGGAAATTAGTGAAGGCAGCGCATCAAAGGTGCGCACCTCGCTGCCCACCTTGGTGTGCTCTGAGGTGCGCACCCGGGAGCGCTACGAAGTGTGCTCCAAGGTGCGGCGTGCACGTTGTCGGAGCCCGGTTTGCCCCGGGTGCGCACCTCGCCTGCACCTTGGCCGGGGTGGGCACCTTGGCTGGGTTTGCCCAGGGTGCGCTCCGAAGCGGGGTTACTGGAGCGCCCCCTCTTTTTTTGTCAGAGCGTTTGGTGGGGTTTCTCGCATTGGCTCTTCCCAGGCCCGGTTGTTGGGTGCGCTCCCACCCTGGCGCGCGCGAAGTTGGAAGTTGGGTTAATTGCCCGGGCGCGCACCTTCGCCAGGGTGGGCACCTTGGTGCGCACACCTTGGCTGGGCTGCGCACCAGGGCGGGCTCAAGATGGCACCAGCATTCCCTTTTTCTCACTATCTTTCAAAACGAAAATTTTAAAATCTCGTTTTTTTTTTGCCTTTTATGGAAATTAGTGAAGGCATCGCATCAAAGGTGCGCACCTCGCTGCCCACCTTGGTGTGCTCCGAGGTGCCCACCACGGTGCGCAACGCCGGTGCGAACCCGGGAGCGCCCCGATGTGTGCTCCAAGGTGCGGCGTGCACGAAGTCGGACCCCGGTTTGCCCCGGGTGCGCACCTCGCGTGCACCTTGGTGCGCACACCTTGGCTGGGTTGCGCGGCCTGGTGGGCACCATGGTGCGCACCAAGGAGCGCTCCGAAGTGTGCTCCAAGGTGCGGCGTGCACGAAGTCGGAGCCCGGTTTGCCCCGGGTACGCACCTTCGCCGGGGTGGGCACCTCGGCTGGGTTGCGCGCCCTGGTGCGCACCAAGGAGCGCTCCGAAGTGTGCTCCAAGGTGCGGCGTGCACGAAGTCGGAGCCCGGTTTGCCCCGGGTGCGCACCTCGCGTGCACCTTCGGCGGGGTTGCGCGCCCTGGTGGGCACCATGGTGCGCACCAAGGAGCGCTCCGAAGTGTGCTCCAAGGTGCGGCGTGCACGAAGTCGGAGCCCGGTTTGCCCCGGGTGCGCACCTCGCGTGCACCTTCGGCGGGGTTGCGCGCCCTGGTGGGCACCATGGTGCGCACCAAGGAGCGCTCCGAAGTGTGCTCCAAGGTGCGGCGTGCACGAAGTCGGAGCCCGGTTTGCCCCGGGTGCGCACCTCGCGTGCACCTTCGCCGCGGTGGGCACCATGGCGTGCACGAAGTCGGAGCCCGGTTTGCCCCGGGTGCGCACCTCGCGTGCACCTTCGCCGGGGTGGGCACCTCGGCTGGGTTGCGCGCCCTGGTGCGCACCAAGGAGCGCTCCGAAGTGTGCTCCAAGGTGCGGCGTGCACGAAGTCGGAGCCCGGTTTGCCCCGGGTGCGCACCTCGCGTGCACCTTCGCCAGGGTGGGCACCTCGGTGCGCACACCTTCTCAATGTTTTCTTGCCTTTTCTGGAAATTGGTGAAGGCAGCGCATCAAAGGTGCGCACCTCGGTGTGCTCCGAGGTGCGAACCCGAGAGCGCTCCGAGGTGCCCACGAAGTCGAAAGTCGGGTTAATTGCATTGTTTTCCCCGGGTGCGCTCCGAGGTGCGCAACATCGGCGCGCACCAAGGAGGGCTCCGAAGTGTGCTCCAAGGTGCGCACGATGGCGTGCACCTCTGGTGCGCACGATTCGGAGCTCGGTTTGACCGGGGTGCGCACACCTTGGCTGGGTTGCGCACCTTTTGTGCGCTCCAAGGTGCGCACGAAGTCGGAGCTCGGTTTGCCCCGGGTGCGCACCTTCGCCAGGGTGCGCACCTTGATGCGCACGCCTTGGCTGGGCTGCGCACCTTGGTGGGCGCCATGGTGCGCACCTTTCGTGCGCTCCAAGGTGCGCACGAAGTCGGAGCTCGGTTTGCCCCGGGTGCGCACCTTGGTGGGCGCCATGGTGCACTCCGAGGTGCCCAAGATTGGTGCGCACCAAGGAGCGCTCCGAAGTGCGCTCCAAGGTGCGCGCGAAGTCGAAAGTTGGGTTAATTGTCCGGTTTGCCTCGGGTGCGCACCTTGCGTGCACCTTCGCCAGGGTGGGCGCCTTGGTGCGCACACCTTGGCTGGGCTGCGCACACCTTGGCACCCGCGTTTCCTTCATTTTAAATTTTTTTTTTTTACAATCTCTCAAGTGGGAAATTCTATAATCTCAACTTTTTTTGCCTTTTCAGGAAACTTTTGAATGGAGCGCATCATTGGTGCGCTCCGAAGTGTGCTCCAAAGCTCTCTCCAGCTGCGTGCACCTGCCCCGGCCGCGCACCCGGCCCCGCCCAGCTTCGCTCACCTGTCCCGGGCGTCTGGTGCGGAACCTTAGAGTAAGAAACATCACCGTGCACCTTGGCCAACGTGCGCGACTCGACCGAGCGCGCACTGGCCGAGGTGCACACCGATTTCACCTGGGTGCGCGCGCAGCACCTCGGGCGCACCGGGGTGCGCGCACAACGCCCGGGTTGCACCGTGGCCTGTGTGCTCGGGGCGCCTCGGGTGCGCGCTCGGTGTCGCCCCCGCGCGCGCGGTAGTGCGGGCAGCGCACCCCGGCCCGGCCCGGCCCCGACGAGAACGCAAACGGGCAAAAGGTTTATTCAAATAGCATTGCGATGCCCGGCGAAAAACTAAAAAAGGGTGCAACACCGGGACTTCCCGGGAGGTCACCCATCCCAGTACTACTCCGGCCCAAGCGCGCTTAACTGCGGAGTTCTGATGGGATCCGGTGCACTAACGCTGGTATGATCGCACCCGTTATGAGCTTGTCGCAGTGTGTACTTAGCAAACCGCGACCCACGTGCGAATCCACCCCGGCCACCCACCCCCGTCGAGGTGCACACCCTCCCTCGCGAAGTGCGCCCCGTTCGCCAAGTGTGAGCCCTGCCCGGGTGCGCGCACCTTGCTAGGGCGTCGGGTGTGCACCCGGCCCGGCCTACGTGCGTGCACCTGTAGGGGGCGTCGTGTGCGTGCAGTGTCCCGTCTGCAACGCGGTGCCCACACACCACCTCGGGCGCAACGACCTGCGCTCACATGTGGGCCGAGTGCACCTTGGTGCATGTTCGGGGCGCCTCGGGTGCACGCTCGATCTTGCCCCGGTGCACCAAGGCGCTCGGTTTGCCCCGGGTGCGCACTTGGTGCAAGGTGGGCACCCAAAATAGGGATCAAGCACCAAAACACAAGTTTCGGGATGCAAAATGGGACCCAAGGACCACAAATGCGTTCCAAGACCCATGATGGGTCCACGAGAACAAAAATGTGTTCCGAGACTTAATAAACAAATATTGGGTTTTAGGAGAAGAAACATGCTCTGATGCCCAAAACGAGAATCGACCCCGAAAAGGCCACAGGCCAAAAGTGGGATGCGAGACAAAAAAAAATGGGACCCGAGGACCAAAATTGGGTTCCCAGGTCGAAGACAGGGCAACCGGACAAGAAACGACCTCTAAGGCTCGAAATGAGTCCCGACGACTAAAACTTGACAAGAAGCACCCATCAGGCACCCAACTCGACACCCATGGGATGCCGACCCACCCGGGCTTCCACCTAGCACACCTTGGCACCCACCCACCCTCGCACCCAACCTCGCACCCAACTTAGCACCTTTGAACCCACATTGGCACTCACCCTGACCCTGGCACCTTGGAACCCACATTGGCACTCACCTTGACCCTGGCACCCACCTTTGCACTCACCTTGGGACCCACCCTGGCTCCCACCTCGGCACCCACCCAGACACCCACCTTGGTTCCTTGGCACCCACCTTGGATCCTTGGCACCCACCCCGACACCCACCTTGGCACGCAACTTGGCTACTTGCCACCCACCTTGGCTCCTTGACGCCCACCCCGACAACCACCCCGTGACCTACCCTGGCTAGGGTTGGTGCACACCCACCCTGGTGCCCACCTTGGCACCCACCCTATGACCCACCTTGGCACGCACCTTAGTACCCACCCCGTTACCCACCCTAGGACCCACCCCGTGACCCACCTTGGCCAGGGTGGGTGCCTTGGTGCGCACAACTTGCCTGGGCTGCACACCAGGGCGGGCTCAAGATGGCACCCGCGTTCCGTTTTTTTCACTATCTTTCAAAACGGAAATTTTAAAATCTCATTTTTTTCTTTTTTTTGCCTTTTCTGGAAATTAGTGAAGGCAGCGCATCAAAGGTGCGCAATGCTGGTGCGAACCCGGGAGCGCTCCGATGTGTGCTCCAAGGTGCGGCGTGCACGAAGTCCGAGCCCGGTTTGCCCCGGGTGCGCACCTCGCGTGCACCTTCGCCGGGGTGAGCACCTTGGCTGGGTTGCGCGCCCTGGTGCGTACCAAGGAGCGCTCTGAAGTGTGCTCCAAGGTGCGGCGTGCACGAAGTCGGAGCCCGGTTTGCCCCGGGTGTGCACCTCGGGTGCGCACCTCGCGTGCACCTTCGCTGCGGTGGGCACCTTGGCTGGGTTGCGCGCCTTGGTGGGCACCATGCAGTGCACGAAGTCGGAGCCCGGTTTGCCCCGGGCGCGCACCTCCGCCAGGGTGGGCACCTTGGTGCGCACAACTTGCCTGGGCTGCGCATCAGGAAGGGCTCAAGATGGCACCCGCGTTCCGTTTTTTTCACTATCTTTCAGAACGGAAATTTTAAAATATCGTTTTTTTTTGCCTTTTCTGGAAATTAGTGAAGGCAGCGCATCAAAGGTGCGCAACGCTGGTGCGAACCTGGGAGCGCTCCGATGTGTGCTCCAAGGTGCGGCGTGCACGAAGTCGGAGCCCGGTTTGCCTCGGGTGCGCCCTGGTGGGCACCATGGTGCGCACCAAGGAGCGCTCCGAAGTGTGCTCCAAGGTGCGGCCTGCACGAAGTCGGAGCCCGGTTTGCCCCGGGTGTGCACCTCGGGTGGGCACCTTGGTGCGCATGCCTTGCCTGGGCTGCGCACCAGGGCGGGCTCAAGATGGCACCCGCGTTCCTTTTTTTTCACTATCTTTCAAAACGGAAATTTTAAAATCTCATTTTTTTTTGCCTTTTTCTGGAAATTAGTGAAGGCAGCGCATCAAAGGTGCGCACCTCGCTGCCCACCACGGTGCGCAACGCCGGTGGGCACCCGGGAGTGCTTCGAAGTGTGCTCCAAGGTGCTGCGTGCACGTTGTCGGAGCCCGGTTTGCCCCGGGTGCGCACCTCGCGTGCACCTTCGTCGGGGTGGGCACCTTGGCTTGGTTTGCCCCGGCTGCGCTCCGAAGCGGGGTTATTGGAGCGCCGCCTCTTTTTTTGTCGGAGCGTTTGGTGGGGTTTCTCGCATTGGCTCTTCCGAGGCCCGGTTGCCACCCTGGCGCGCACGAAGTCGGAAGTAGGGTTAATTGCCCGGGTGCGCACCTTTGCCAGGGTGGCACCTTACCTGGGCTGCGCACCAGGGCGGGCTCAAGATGGCACGCGCGTTCCGTTTTTTTCACTATCTTTCAAAACGGAAATTTTAAAATCTCCTTTTTTTTTTGCCTTTTCTGGAAATTAGTGAAGGCAGCGCATCAAAGGTGCGCACCTCGCTGCCCACCTTGGTGTGCTCTGAGGTGCGCACCCGGGAGCGCTACGAAGTGTGCTCCAAGGTGCGGCGTGCACGTTGTCGGAGCCCGGTTTGCCCCGGGTGCGCACCTCGCCTGCACCTTGGCCGGGGTGGGCACCTTGGCTGGGTTTGCCCAGGGTGCGCTCCGAAGCGGGGTTACTGGAGCGCCCCCTCTTTTTTTGTCAGAGAGTTTGGTGGGGTTTCTCGCATTGGCTCTTCCCAGGCCCGGTTGTTGGGTGCGCTCCCACCCTGGCGCGCGCGAAGTTGGAAGTTGGGTTAATTGCCCGGGCGCGCACCTTCGCCAGGGTGGGCACCTTGGTGCGCAAACCTTGGCTGGGCTGCGCACCAGGGCGGGCTCAAGATGGCACCAGCATTCCCTTTTTCTCACTATCTTTCAAAACGGAAATTTTAAAATCTCGTTTTTTTTTTGCCTTTTATGGAAATTAGTGAAGGCATCGCATCAAAGGTGCGCACCTCGCTGCCCACCTTGGTGTGCTCCGAGGTGCCCACCACGGTGCGCAACGCCGGTGCGAACCCGGGAGCGCCCCGATGTGTGCTCCAAGGTGCGGCGTGCACGAAGTCGGACCCCGGTTTGCCCCGGGTGCGCACCTCGCGTGCACCTTGGTGCGCACACCTTGGCTGGGTTGCGCGGCCTGGTGGGCACCATGGTGCGCACCAAGGAGCGCTCCGAAGTGTGCTCCAAGGTGCGGCGTGCACGAAGTCGGAGCCCGGTTTGCCCCGGGTGCGCACCTTCGCCGCGGTGGGCACCATGGCGTGCACGAAGTCGGAGCCCGGTTTGCCCCGGGTGCGCACCTCGCGTGCACCTTCGCCGGGGTGGGCACCTCGGCTGGGTTGCGCGCCCTGGTGCGCACCAAGGAGCGCTCTGAAGTGTGCTCCAAGGTGCGGCGTGCACGAAGTCGGAGCCCGGTTTGCCCCGGGTGTGCACCTCGGGTGCGCACCTCGCGTGCACCTTCGCTGCGGTGGGCACCTTGGCTGGGTTGCGCGCCTTGGTGGGCACCATGCAGTGCACGAAGTCGGAGCCCGGATTGCCCCGGGCGCGCACCTCCGCCAGGGTGGGCACCTTGGTGCGCACAACTTGCCTGGGCTGCGCACCAGGAAGGGCTCAAGATGGCACCCGCGTTCCGTTTTTTTCACTATCTTTCAGAACGGAAATTTTAAAATCTCGTTTTTTTTTGCCTTTTCTTGAAATTAGTGAAGGCAGCGCATCAAAGGTGCGCAACGCTGGTGCGAACCTGGGAGCGCTCCGATGTGTGCTCCAAGGTGCGGCGTGCACGAAGTCGGACCCCGGTTTGCCCCGGGTGCGCACCTCGCGTGCACCTTGGTGCGCACACCTTGGCTGGGTTGCGCGCCCTGGTGGGCACCATGGTGCGCACCAAGGAGCGCTCCGAAGTGTGCTCCAAGGTGCGGCGTGCACGAAGTCGGAGCCCGGTTTGCCCCGGGTGCGCACCTCGCGTGCACCTTCGCCGCGGTGGGCACCATGGCGTGCACGAAGTCGGAGCCCGGTTTGCCCCGGGTGCGCACCTCGCGTGCACCTTCGCCGGGGTGGGCACCTTGGTGTGCAGACCTTGGCTGGGTTGCGCGCCCTGGTGGGCACCATGGTGCGCACCAAGGAGCGCTCCGAAGTGTGCTCCAAGGTGCGGCCTGCACGAAGTCGGAGCCCGGTTTGCCCCGGGTGTGCACCTCGGGTGGGCACCTTGGTGCGCATGCCTTGCCTGGGCTGCGCACCAGGGCGGGCTCAAGATGGCACCCGCGTTCCTTTTTTTTCACTATCTTTCAAAACGGAAATTTTAAAATCTCATTTTTTTTTGCCTTTTTCTGGAAATTAGTGAAGGCAGCGCATCAAAGGTGCGCACCTCGCTGCCCACCACGGTGCGCAACGCCGGTGGGCACCCGGGAGTGCTTCGAAGTGTGCTCCAAGGTGCTGCGTGCACGTTGTCGGAGCCCGGTTTGCCCCGGGTGCGCACCTCGCGTGCACCTTCGTCGGGGTGGGCACCTTGGCTGGGTTTGCCCCGGCTGCGCTCCGAAGCGGGGTTATTGGAGCGCCGCCTCTTTTTTTGTCGGAGCGTTTGGTGGGGTTTCTCGCATTGGCTCTTCCGAGGCCCGGTTGCCACCCTGGCGCGCACGAAGTCGGAAGTAGGGTTAATTGCCCGGGTGCGCACCTTTGCCAGGGTGGGCACCTTACCTGGGCTGCGCACCAGGGCGGGCTCAAGATGGCACGCGCGTTCCGTTTTTTTCACTATCTTTCAAAACGGAAATTTTAAAATCTCCTTTTTTTTTTGCCTTTTCTGGAAATTAGTGAAGGCAGCGCATCAAAGGTGCGCACCTCGCTGCCCACCTTGGTGTGCTCTGAGGTGCGCACCCGGGAGCGCTACGAAGTGTGCTCCAAGGTGCGGCGTGCACGTTGTCGGAGCCCGGTTTGCCCCGGGTGCGCACCTCGCCTGCACCTTGGCCGGGGTGGGCACCTTGGCTGGGTTTGCCCAGGGTGCGCTCCGAAGCGGGGTTACTGGAGCGCCCCCTCTTTTTTTGTCAGAGCGTTTGGTGGGGTTTCTCGCATTGGCTCTTCCCAGGCCCGGTTGTTGGGTGCGCTCCCACCCTGGCGCGCGCGAAGTTGGAAGTTGGATTAATTGCCCGGGCGCGCACCTTCGCCAGGGTGGGCACCTTGGTGCGCACACCTTGGCTGGGCTGCGCACCAGGGCGGGCTCAAGATGGCACCAGCAT
Source organism: Cryptomeria japonica (assembly GCF_030272615.1). Taxonomy (NCBI): domain Eukaryota; kingdom Viridiplantae; phylum Streptophyta; class Pinopsida; order Cupressales; family Cupressaceae; genus Cryptomeria; species Cryptomeria japonica. The sequence continues at coordinate 126,460 of NW_026728855.1, read as the reverse complement.
TCCCTTTTTCTCACTATCTTTCAAAACGGAAATTTTAAAATCTCGTTTTTTTTTTGCCTTTTATGGAAATTAGTGAAGGCATCGCATCAAAGGTGCGCACCTCGCTGCCCACCTTGGTGTGCTCCGAGGTGCCCACCACGGTGCGCAACGCCGGTGCGAACCCGGGAGCGCCCCGATGTGTGCTCCAAGGTGCGGCGTGCACGAAGTCGGACCCCGGTTTGCCCCGGGTGCGCACCTCGCGTGCACCTTGGTGCGCACACCTTGGCTGGGTTGCGCGGCCTGGTGGGCACCATGGTGCGCACCAAGGAGCGCTCCGAAGTGTGCTCCAAGGTGCGGCGTGCACGAAGTCGGAGCCCGGTTTGCCCCGGGTACGCACCTCGCGTGCACCTTCGCCGGGGTGGGCACCTCGGCTGGGTTGCGCGCCCTGGTGCGCACCAAGGAGCGCTCCGAAGTGTGCTCCAAGGTGCGGCGTGCACGAAGTCGGAGCCCGGTTTGCCCCGGGTGCGCACCTTCGCCGCGGTGCGCACCATGGCGTGCACGAAGTCGGAGCCCGGTTTGCCCCGGGTGCGCACCTCGCGTGCACCTTCGGCGGGGTTGCGCGCCCTGGTGGGCACCATGGTGCGCACCAAGGAGCGCTCCGAAGTGTGCTCCAAGGTGCGGCGTGCACGAAGTCGGAGCCCGGTTTGCCCCGGGTGCGCACCTCGCGTGCACCTTCGGCGGGGTTGCGCGCCCTGGTGGGCACCATGGTGCGCACCAAGGAGCGCTCCGAAGTGTGCTCCAAGGTGCGGCGTGCACGAAGTCGGAGCCCGGTTTGCCCCGGGTGCGCACCTCGCGTGCACCTTCGCCGCGGTGGGCACCATGGCGTGCACGAAGTCGGAGCCCGGTTTGCCCCGGGTGCGCACCTCGCGTGCACCTTCGCCGGGGTGGGCACCTCGGCTGGGTTGCGCGCCCTGGTGCGCACCAAGGAGCGCTCCGAAGTGTGCTCCAAGGTGCGGCGTGCACGAAGTCGGAGCCCGGTTTGCCCCGGGTGCGCACCTCGCGTGCACCTTCGCCAGGGTGGGCACCTCGGTGCGCACACCTTCTCAATGTTTTCTTGCCTTTTCTGGAAATTGGTGAAGGCAGCGCATCAAAGGTGCGCACCTCGGTGTGCTCCGAGGTGCGAACCCGAGAGCGCTCCGAGGTGCCCACGAAGTCGAAAGTCGGGTTAATTGCATTGTTTTCCCCGGGTGCGCTCCGAGGTGCGCAACATCGGCGCGCACCAAGGAGGGCTCCGAAGTGTGCTCCAAGGTGCGCACGATGGCGTGCACCTCTGGTGCGCACGATTCGGAGCTCGGTTTGACCGGGGTGCGCACACCTTGGCTGGGTTGCGCACCTTTTGTGCGCTCCAAGGTGCGCACGAAGTCGGAGCTCGGTTTGCCCCGGGTGCGCACCTTCGCCAGGGTGCGCACCTTGATGCGCACGCCTTGGCTGGGCTGCGCACCTTGGTGGGCGCCATGGTGCGCACCTTTCGTGCGCTCCAAGGTGCGCACGAAGTCGGAGCTCGGTTTGCCCCGGGTGCGCACCTTGGTGGGCGCCATGGTGCACTCCGAGGTGCCCAAGATTGGTGCGCACCAAGGAGCGCTCCGAAGTGCGCTCCAAGGTGCGCGCGAAGTCGAAAGTTGGGTTAATTGTCCGGTTTGCCTCGGGTGCGCACCTTGCGTGCACCTTCGCCAGGGTGGGCGCCTTGGTGCGCACACCTTGGTTGGGCTGCGCACACCTTGGCACCCGCGTTTCCTTCATTTTAAATTTTTTTTTTTTACAATCTCTCAAGTGGGAAATTCTATAATCTCAACTTTTTTTGCCTTTTCAGGAAACTTTTGAATGGAGCGCATCATTGGTGCGCTCCGAAGTGTGCTCCAAAGCTCTCTCCAGCTGCGTGCACCTACCCCGGCCGCGCACCCGGCCCCGCCCAGCTTCGCTCACCTGTCCCGGGCGTCTGGTGCGGAACCTTAGAGTAAGAAACATCACCGTGCACCTTGGCCAACGTGCGCGACTCGACCGAGCGCGCACTGGCCGAGGTGCACACCGATTTCACCTGGGTGCGCGCGCAGCACCTCGGGCGCACCGGGGTGCGCGCACAACGCCCGGGTTGCACCGTGGCCTGTGTGCTCGGGGTGCCTCGGGTGCGCGCTCGGTGTCGCCCCCGCGCGCGCGGTAGTGCGGGCAGCGCACCCCGGCCCCGACGAGAACGCAAACGGGCAAAAGGTTTATTCAAATAGCATTGCGACGCCCGGCGAAAAACTAAAAAAGGGTGCAACACCGGGACTTCCCGGGAGGTCACCCATCCCAGTACTACTCCGGCCCAAGCGCGCTTAACTGCGGAGTTCTGATGGGATCCGGTGCACTAATGCTGGTATGATCGCACCCGTTATGAGCTTGTCGCAGTGTGTACTTAGCAAACCGCGACCCACGTGCGAATCCACCCCGGCCACCCACCCCCGTCGAGGTGCACACCCTCCCTCGCGAAGTGCGCCCCGTTCGCCAAGTGTGAGCCCTGCCCGGGTGCGCGCACCTTGCTAGGGCGTCGGGTGTGCACCCGGCCCGGCCTACGTGCGTGCACCTGGAGGGGGCGTCGTGTGCGTGCAGTGTCCCGTCTGCAACGCGGTGCCCACACACCACCTCGGGCGCAACGAGCTGCGCTCACATGTGGGCCGAGTGCACCTTGGTGCATGTTCGGGGCGCCTCGGGTGCACGCTCGATCTTGCCCCGGTGCACCAAGGCGCTCGGTTTGCCCCGGGTGCGCACTTGGTGCAAGGTGGGCACCCAAAATAGGGATCAAGCACCAAAACACAAGTTTCGGGATGCAAAATGGGACCCAAGGACCACAAATGCGTTCCAAGACCCATGATGGGTCCACGAGAACAAAAATGTGTTCCGAGACTTAATAAACAAATATTGGGTTTTAGGAGAAGAAACATGCTCTGATGCCCAAAACGAGAATCGACCCCGAAAAGGCCACAGGCCAAAAGTGGGATGCGAGACAAAAAAAAATGGGACCCGAGGACCAAAATTGGGTTCCCAGGTCGAAGACAGGGCAACCGGACAAGAAACGACCTCTAAGGCTCGAAATGAGTCCCGACGACTAAAACTTGACAAGAAGCACCCATCAGGCACCCAACTCGACACCCATGGGATGCCGACCCACCCGGGCTTCCACCTAGCACACCTTGGCACCCACCCACCCTCGCACCCAACCTCGCACCCAACTTAGCACCTTTGAACCCACATTGGCACTCACCCTGACCCTGGCACCTTGGAACCCACATTGGCACTCACCTTGACCCTGGCACCCACCTTTGCACTCACCTTGGGACCCACCCTGGCTCCCACCTCGGCACCCACCCAGACACCCACCTTGGTTCCTTGGCACCCACCTTGGATCCTTGGCACCCACCCCGACACCCACCTTGGCACGCAACTTGGCTACTTGCCACCCACCTTGGCTCCTTGACGCCCACCCCGACAACCACCCCGTGACCTACCCTGGCTAGGGTTGGTGCACACCCACCCTGGTGCCCACCTTGGCACCCACCCTATGACCCACCTTGGCACGCACCTTAGTACCCACCCCGTTACCCACCCTAGGACCCACCCCGTGACCCACCTTGGCCAGGGTGGGTGCACCCACCCTGGTGCCCACCTTGGCACCCACCCATCCTAGCACCCAGCCTGTGACCGGGCTTGGAACCCAACCTTGCACCCGCACCCGTCTTGGCCAGTGTGGGTGCGCACCCATCCTGGCACCCACGTTGTGACACACCCTTTAACCCACGCACCCTAGCACCCACGTTGGCACCCACCTTGGAACCCAACCTAGCAACTTGGCACCCACCCCGTGACCCACCTTGGCATCCACCATAGCAGTCGCCGACTTGGCACCCACCTCGGCACCCACCTTGACACTTGTGGACCCACCTTGCCACTCACCCTAGCATCGACCCATCCTAGCACCCACCCTGGCACCTTTGCACCCTAGCACTCACCCATCCTAGCACCTAACCTGTGACCCACCTTGACACTCACCCTCGCACCCACCTTGGAACCCAACCTAGCACCCACCCACCCTGACACCAACCCTAGCACCTACCCACCCTTGCACCCACCCTGTGACCCATCTTGGCACCCACCCATCCTACCACTCAACCTATCACCCACCTTCTCACCCACCTTGGCATCCACCTTAGCACCCACCCACACTGGCACCTTGGCACCCACCTCGGGCAAGGTGGGTGCACACCCACCCTGGCACCCAATTTAGAACCCACCGAGCATGTTACCCACCTTGGCACCCACATTGCAGCCCACCCTAGTACCCACCCTATGACCCACATTGGCATCCACACCCTAGCACCCAGGCACCTCGACACCCGCCTTGACACCCACCCTAGCACTGAACCTGTGACCCACCTTGGAACTCACCCTAGAACCCACCCACCCTGTGAACCACCTTGGCATCCACCTTAGCACCCACCCACCTTGGCACCCACTCTAGCACTCACCCATCCTAACACCCAACTTGTTACCCACCTTGGCACCCGCCCTCGCGTCCACCTTGAAACCCACCCTAGCACCCACCCACGCAGGAGCCCACCTTGGCACCCAACCTAACACCCACGCATCCTGGCACCCAACTTGTGACCCACCTTGGAACCCACCCTAGTACCCACCTTGGCACCCACCCTATGACCCTCTTTGGAATCCACCCTAGCACGCACCCACCCTGGCACCCACCATGGAGCGCACCCTAGCACCCACCCACCTCGGCACGCACCTCAACACCCACCTTGGTGTGCGCACTGCGCCAACCTCTCAAAGACCCTATGTGGTGCGCTCCAAAGTGTACACCTTTGGTGCGCTCCAAGGTGCGCACCTTTGGTGCACACCGAGGTGCACACCAAAGTGTGCACCGAGGTGAGCACCAAAGTGCACTCCAGGGTGCACACCAAGGCGTGCACCTTTGGTGCGGTCAATGCAAACGAATTCGGAAGTTGGGGTCGATGTCCTAATCGCTGCTGCAGACTACACGTATGAGAATCGGACAAATAGCTTTATATAGGGGAGGTGTTGCGTTTGATGGGTCGACTCCCCTGGTTGTGTGCACTGCACCAACTTCAAAGACCCTGTCTTGTTTAAGAAGTCAAAAGTTGGGGTGGATGTCCTAATCATTGCTGCAGTCTACGCATGTATGAGAATCAGACAAATAGCTTATATAGGGGAGGTGTTGCATTCGGTGGGTTGACTCCCCTGGTTGTGCGCACTGCGCCAACCTCAAAGACCCCGCATAGCAGAAGAAGTCGGAAGTCGGATTTTGGTGAGCACCAAGGCGTGCACCTTTGGTGCGGTCAACGCAGACGAATTCAGAAGTTGGGGTGGATGTCCTAATCGTTGTTGCAGGCTACACATGTATGAGAATCAGACAAATAGCTTATATAGGGGAGGTGTTGGGTTTGATGGGTCAACTCCCTTGGTTGTGCGCATTACGCCAACCTCAAAGACCTTGTTTTCGTTAAGAAGTCAAAAGTTGGGGTCAATGTCCTAATGGCTCCTGCAGGCTACACATGTATGAGAATCGGACAAATAGCTTATATAGGGGAGGTGTTGGGTTTGATGGGTCGACTCCCCTGGTTGTGCGCATTACGTCAACCTCAAAGACCTTGTTTTCGTTAAGAAGTCAAAAGTTGGGGTCGATGTCCTAATTGCTCCTGTAGACTACACATGTATGAGAATCAGACAAATAGCTTATATAGGGGAGGTGTTGGGTTTGATGGGTTGACTCCCCTAGTTGTTCGCATTACACCAACCTCAAAGACCTTGTTTTCGTTTAGAAGCCGAAAGTTGGGGTCGATGTCCTAATTGCTCCTGCAGGCTACGCATGTATGAGAATCAGACAAATAGCTTATATAGGGGAGGTGTTGGGTTTGATGGGTCGACTCCCCTGGTTGTGCGCATTGCGCCAACCTCAAAGACCCTGCATTGCGGATGAAGTCGAAAGTCAGAGTTTGGTGTGCTACAAGGTGTGGTCGAAGGTGCTCACCTAGGTGTGCACCTTTGGAGCACAGGAAAAGTGCCCTCCAAAAGTGCGCACCTTTGGAGTGCACAAAAGTGCCCTCCAAAAGTGCGCACCTTTGGAGCGCAGAAAAGTGCCCTCCAAAAAGTGCCCTCCAAAAGTGCGCACCTTTGGAGCGCAGAAAAGTGCCCTCCAAAAAGTGCCCTCCAAAAGTGCGCACCTTTGGAGCGCAGAAAAGTGCCCTCCAAAAAGTGCCCTCCAAAAGTGCGCACCTTTGGAGCGCAGAAAAGTGCCCTCCAAAAAGTGCCCTCCAAAAGTGCGCACCTTTGGAGCGCAGAAAAGTGCCCTCCAAAAAGTGCCCTCCAAAAGTGCGCACCTTTGGAGCGCAGAAAAGTGCCCTCCAAAAAGTGCCCTCCAAAAGTGCGCACCTTTGGAGCGCAGAAAAGTGCCCTCCAAAAAGTGCCCTCCAAAAGTGCGCACCTTTGGAGCGCAGAAAAGTGCCCTCCAAAAAGTGCCCTCCAAAAGTGCGCACCTTTGGAGCGCAGAAAAGTGCCCTCCAAAAAGTGCCCTCCAAAAGTGCGCACCTTTGGAGCGCAGAAAAGTGCCCTCCAAAAAGTGCCCTCCAAAAGTGCGCACCTTTGGAGCGCAGAAAAGTGCCCTCCAAAAGTGCGCACTTTTGGTGCGCACCAAGGCGCTGGTTCGGTCGTTGCAGGCGAGTTCGGAAGTTGGGGTCGATGTCCTGAGCGGAGGTGCAAACTACACAGGTGTCGGAATCGGACAAATAGCTTATATAGGGGAGGTGTATGCTTCGATGGGTCGACTCCCCAGGTTGAGCGCACCGCGCCAACCTCAAAGACCCTACGGTATGGATGAAGTCGGAAGTTGGGTCCGATGACCGATTCGATTAGTAGGTATGCTCATGAGGTCGGAATTTGGGTCCGATGACCTGCCATGTGCAGGAAGGCGAATGTTGACACTGTGCGTTGCAAGGTGCACACCAAGGCGCTGGTGCGGTCTTTTTAGTCGAGTTCGGAAGTTGGGGTCGATGTCCTGATCGGAGGTGCAAGCTACACAGGTGTGGGAATCGGACAAATAGCTTATATAGGGGAGGTGTATGCTTCGTTGGGTCGACTCCCCGGGTTGAGCGCACCGCGCCAACCTCAAAGACCCTACGGTATGGATGAAGTCGGAAGTTGGGTCCGATGACCGATTCGATATGTAGGCATACTCGCGAGGTCGGAATTTGGGTCCGATGACCTGCCACGTGCAGGAAGGCGAATGTTGGCACTGTGCGTTGCAAGGTGCGCACCAAGGCGCTGGTTCGGTCGTTGGAGGCGAGTTCGGAAGTTGGGGTCGATGTCTTGATCGGAGGTGCAAACTACACAGGTGTGGGAATCGGACAAATAGCTTATATAGGGGAGGTGTATGCTTCGTTGGGTCGACTCCCCGGGTTGAGCGCACCGCGCCAACCTCAAAGACCCTACGGTATGGATGAAGTCGGAAGTTGGGTCCGATGACCGATTCGATATGTAGGCATACTCGCGAGGTCGGAATTTGGGTCCGATGACCTGCCATGTGCAGGAAGGCGAATGTTGGGACTGTGCGTCGCAAGGTGCGCACCAAGGCGCTGGTGCCGTCGTTGCAGTCGAGTTCGGAAGTTGGGGTCGATGTCCTGGTCAGAGGTGCAAACTACACAGGTGTGGGAATCGGACAAATAGCTTATATAGGGGAGGTGTATGCTTCGATGGGTCGACTCCCTGGGTTGAGCGCACCGCGCCAACCTCAAAGACCCTACAGTATGGATGAAGTCGGAAGTTGGGTCCGATGACCGATTCGATACGTAGGCATATTGGCGAGGTCTGAATTTGTGTCCGATGACCTGCCATGCGCAGGAAGGCGGAATTTGGGTCCGATGACCGAGTTGATGGCGTGCCATGCGCAGAAAGGCGGAATTTGGGTCCGATGACCGAGTTGATGTTGATGGCCCGCCATGCACAGGAAGGCGGAATTTGGGTCCGATGACCGATTTGAAGGCGTGCCATACGCAAAAAGGCGGAGTTTGGGTCCGATGACCGAGTTGATATTGATGGCCCGCCATGCGCAGGAAGGCGGAATTTGGGTCCGATGACCTGACATACGCATGGAGTCCGACTCGGGGGCCGATGTTCGATTCGATGACTTGCATTGTGGGTAAAGTCGGAAGTTGTGGTCTTTGACCCGATTCGATGACCAGACTTCGGCTGCTTGAGAATCGGACAAATAACTTATATAGGGGAGGTAGTGTTCTCGAGCATCCTCCCCCCGTGCCCGTTTATGTCGATTGATGCTGGTGCTCGACTGGTTGGAGCGCTCGGATGCAAAAATCTTGCACCAGGATTTATCGATTGTGATGGACACGGCAAGTCTCCTGATTGCTATGCAGGAGCTCATCGTGAATCTCTATGCGGCCTTGGTATGGACTCGACCTGCGGAATGGTTCGGCAATGGTAGTCGCTCCAACACGTCCTTGCAATGGCCACAGAGGTGATTCGACTAGAGCTCCAGTCTAGCTTTTGGGTTGCTTGGCGGACTGGTATAGCCGCGATCGAGTTCCGGCCATGAACGTTTTAGATAGCTCTTGGGCTTTCTGGGACGGAAGTCGGAAGTTTGGGCTGTTGTCCGATTTGATGACCATTCTTCGGATGTGTGAGAATCGGACAAATAACTTATATAGGGGACTGTGTTGTCTCACGCAGCCCCCTCCGTGCCCCTCTATCTCGACCGATGTTGGTGCTTGAAAGGGTTGGGATCGCTCGGATTTATAAACGTGCACCACCATTTGTCGAGTGTGAGGGACGCGGCAGGTCTCCTAAATGCTATGCGGGCGCTCTCTGAGAATCTCTATCCGGCCTCGACACAGACTAGTCTTGCTGAATGGTTTGGCACTGGTAGTCGATCCAACACGTCGTTGTTGTGGCCGCCTAGGCGATTCGATTCGAGCCCCCGTCTAGCTTTTGGGTTGCTTGGCGGATTTTGCCCTATCCGCAAGTGAGCTCGGTCCCTAAACGTTCGAGAAACCCGATTGCTATGCGCCGACTCTCTTTCTTGCGAGCCTCCATCTAGCTTTTGGGTCTCTACGGAACGAAAGTCGGAATCTGGGACCGTTGTTTGATTCGACGAGGCAGACTACGGTTGTGCGAGAATCGGACAAATAACTTATATAGGGGAGGTGTTGACTGGAGCATTCTCCCCCGTGCCCCTCTAACTCGACCAATGCTGGCGCTCGAACGGTGGTAGCGCTCGGATTTTCATTGAGCGCCAGCATTGGTCGATTTAGAGGGGCATGCGAGATTCCCGAATGCTATGCGAGGGCTCTAACGGAAATGTCTATTGGTTTCGGTATGGATGCAATTGCGAGTGGTTCGGCAAAGGTAGTCGTTCCGATGCGTCCATGTCGTGGCCAAATCGATAATTCGATTTCAGCCCTCGTATAGCATTTGGGTCTCTCGATGTGATTCCGCATTCCAGTCCCTTTGGGCACTGCTTGAGCCGCATCCCAGGGGGTTCCCTTCCCAATAATCTGCCTCGCAACCCGATTGCTATGCGGTGAGGCTCCTCGGCCGCCTCGGAACTATCTGTGTATCAGACGCATCGCGGGATAAGGGGTTGGCAACGGTAGTCGCCCCAAGCGCGTCCGATGCTTGGACCATTCCGAGGCGGCCCTGAAGCCTCTTCCGTCTAGCCGTTGGGTCCTTCTCGCCGCATCCCTCGCCTCGCACCCCGATTGCTATGCGGTGAGGCTCCTCGGCCGCCTCGGAACTATCTGTGTATCGGACGCGTCGCGGGATAAGGGGTTGTCACTGGTAGTCGCCCCAAGCGCGTCCGATGCTTGGACCATTCCGAGGCGGCCCTGAAGCCTCTTCCGTCTAGCCGTTGGGTCCTTCTCGCCGCATCCCTCGCCTCGCACCCCGATTGCTATGCGGTGAGGCTCCTCGGCCGCCTCGGAACTATCTGTGTATCGGACGCATCGCGGGATAAGGGGTTGTCATTGGTAGTCGCCCCAAGCGCGTCCGATGCTTGGACCATTCCGAGGCGGCCCTGAAGCCTCTTCCGTCTAGCCGTTGGGTCCTTCTCGCCGCATCCCTCGCCTCGCACCCCGATTGCTATGCGGTGAGGCTCCTCGGCCGCCTCGGAACTATCTGTGTATCGGACGCGTCGCGGGATAAGGGGTTGTCACTGGTAGTCGCCCCAAGCGCGTCCGATGCTTGGACCATTCCGAGGCGGCCCTGAAGCCTCTTCCGTCTAGCCGTTGGGTCCTTCTCGCCGCATCCCTCGCCTCGCACCCCGATTGCTATGCGGTGAGGCTCCTCGGCCGCCTCGGAACTATCTGTGTATCGGACGCGTCGCGGGATAAGGGGTTGTCACTGGTAGTCGCCCCAAGCGCGTTCGATGCTTGGACCATTCCGAGGCGGCCCTGAAGCCTCTTCCGTCTAGCCGTTGGGTCCTTCTCGCCGCATCCCTCGCCTCGCACCCCGATTGCTATGCGGTGAGGCTCCTCGGCCGCCTTGGAACTATCTGTGTATCGGACGCGTCGCGGGATAAGGGGTTGTCACTGGTAGTCGCCCCAAGCGCGTCCGATGCTTGGACCATTCCGAGGCGGACCCGAAGCCTCTTCCGTCTAGCCGTTGGGTCCTTCTCGCCGCATCCTTCGCCTCGCACCCCGATTGCTATGCGGTGAGGCTCCTCGGCCGCCTCGGAACTATCTGTGTATCGGACGCGTCGCGGGATAAGGGGTTGTCACTGGTAGTCGCCCCAAGCGCGTCCGATGCTTGGACCATTCCGAGGCGGACCCGAAGCCTCTTCCGTCTAGCCGTTGGGTCCTTCTCGCCGCATCCCTCGCCTCGCACCCCGATTGCTATGCGGTGAGGCTCCTCGGCCGCCTTGGAACTATCTGTGTATCGGACGCGTCGCGGGATAAGGGGTTGTCACTGGTAGTCGCCCCAAGCGCGTCCGATGCTTGGACCATTCCGAGGCGGACCCGAAGCCTCTTCCGTCTAGCCGTTGGGTCCTTCTCGCCGCATCCCTCGCCTCGCACCCCGATTGCTATGCGGTGAGGCTCCTCGGCCGCCTTGGAACTATCTGTGTATCGGACGCGTCGCGGGATAAGGGGTTGTCACTGGTAGTCGCCCCAAGCGCGTCCGATGCTTGGACCATTCCGAGGCGGACCCGAAGCCTCTTCCGTCTAGCCGTTGGGTCCTTCTCGCCGCATCCCTCGCCTCGCACCCCGATTGCTATGCGGTGAGGCTCCTCGGCCGCCTTGGAACTATCTGTGTATCGGACGCGTCGCGGGATAAGGGGTTGTCACTGGTAGTCGCCCCAAGCGCGTCCGATGCTTGGACCATTCCGAGGCGGCCCCGAAGCCTCTTCCGTCTAGCCGTTGGGTCCTTCTCGCCGCATCCCTCGCCTCGCACCCCGATTGCTATGCGGTGAGGCTCCTCGGCCGCCTTGGAACTATCTGTGTATCGGACGCGTCGCGGGATAAGGGGTTGTCACTGGTAGTCGCCCCAAGCGCGTCCGATGCTTGGACCATTCCGAGGCGGCCCCGAAGCCTCTTCCGTGTAGCCGTTGGGTCCTTCTCGCCGCATCCCTCGCCTCGCACCCCGATTGCTATGCGGTGAGGCTCCTCGGCCGCCTTGGAACTATCTGTGTATCGGACGCGTCGCGGGATAAGGGGTTGTCACTGGTAGTCGCCCCAAGCGCGTCCGATGCTTGGACCATTCCGAGGCGGACCTGAAGCCTCTTCCCTCTAGCCGTTGGGGCTTTCTCGCCGCATCCCTCGCCTCGCACCCTGATTGCTATGCTGTGAGGCTCCTCGGCCGCCTTGGAACTATCTGTGTATCGGACGCATCGCGGGATAAGGGGTTGGCAGTGGTAGTCGCCCCAAGCGCATCCGATGCTTGGACCATTCCGAGGCGGCCCTGCAGCCTCTTCCGTCTAGCCGTTGGGGCCATCTCGCCGCATCCCCCACCTCGCACCACGATTGCTATGCGGTGAGGCTCCTTGGCCGCCTCGGAACTATCTGTGTATCGGACGCATCGCGGGATAAGGGGTTGTCACTGGTAGTCGCCCCAAGCGCGTCCGATGCTTGGACTATTCCGAGGCGGCCCTGCAGCCTCTTCCGTCTAGCCGTTGGGGCCATCTCGCTGCATCCCCCACCTCCTCGGCCGCCTCGGAACTATCTGTGTATCGGACGCATCGCGGGATAAGGGGTTGGCAGTGGTAGTCGCCCCAAGCGCGTCCGATGCTTGGACTATTCCGAGGCAGCCCTGCAGCCTCTTCCGTCTAGCCTTTGGGGCCATCTCGCCGCATCCCTCGCCTCGCACCCCGATTGCTATGCGGTGAGGCTCCTCGGCCGCCTGGGAACTATCTTCGTATCGGACGCATCGCGGGATAAGGGGTTGTCACTGGTAGTCGCCCCAAGCGCGTCCGATGCTTGGACTATTCCGAGGCGGCCCTGTGGCCTCTTCCGTCTAGCCGTTGGGGCCATCTCGCCGCATCCCCCACCTCGCACCCCGATTGCTATGCGGTGAGGCTCTTCGGCCGCCTTGGAACTATCTTCGTATCGGACGCATCGCGGGATAAGGGGTTGTCACTGGTAGTGGCCCCAAGCGCGTCCGATGCTTGGACTATTCCGAGGCGGCCCTGCAGCCTCTTCCGTCTAGCCGTTGGGGCCATCTCGCCGCATCCCCCACCTCGCACCCCGATTGCTATGCGGTGAGGCTCCTCGGCCGCCTTGGAACTATCTTCGTATCGGACGCATCGCGGGATAAGGGGTTGTCACTGGTAGTCGCCCCAAGCGCGTCCGATGCTTGGACTATTCCGACGCGGCCCTGTGGCCTCTTCCGTCTAGCCGTTGGGGCCATCTCGCCGCATCCCCCACCTCGCACCCCGATTGCTATGCGGTGAGGCTCCTCGGCCGCCTTGGAACCATCTTCGTATCGGACGCATCGCGGGATAGGGGGCTGTCACTGGTAGTCGCCCCAAGCGTGTCCGATGCTTGGACCATTCCTAGGCGGCCCTGAAGCCTCTTCCGTCTAGCCGTTGGGGCCTTCCCGCCCCATCCCTCGCCTCGCACCCCCGATTGCTATGCGGTGAGGCTCCTCGGCCGCCTTGGAACCATCTGTGTATCGGACGCATCGCGGGATAAGGGGTTGGCACTGGCAGTCGCCCCAAGCGCGTCCGATGCTTGGACCATTCCGAGGTGGCCCTGAAGCCTCTTCCGTCTAGCCGTTGGGGCCTTCCCGCCCCATCCCTCGCCTCGCACCCCGATTGATATGCGGTGAGGCTCCTCGGCCGCCTTGGAACTATCTGTGTATCGGACGCATCGCGGGATAAGGGGTTGGCACTGGTAGTCGTCCCAATCGCATCCGATGCTTGGACCATTCCGAGGCGGCCCTGCAGCCTCTTCCGTTTAGCCGTCGGGGCCTTCCCGCCGCATCCCTCGCCTCGCATCCCGATTCCTATGCGGTGAGTCTTCTCGGCCGCCGCGGAACTATACCTGTTATTGCTACTGCATCCTTCGGCTGGTAACCTCCTCTGCCGCCTTGGAACGTTCTCTTTGTCGGACGCGTCGCGGGATAAGGGGTTGGCACTGGTAGTCGCCCCAAGCGCGCCCGATGCATAGACCGCTCCGAGTCGACCTTGCTTTCAGCCTCTCACATGCATAGACCTCTCTGAGTCGACCCTGCAGCCTCTCACGTTTAGCCTTTGGAATCTCGCCTCACAACATGATTGCTATCCTTGATGCATCCCTTGCCTCGAGCCCTGATTGCTTTCTTGGCTGCATCCCTCCTCTCCTCACAGCCCGGTTGTCATCACTGCTTCATCCGTCGCTTCATGCATTCTGGCTGCTGGGCCCTTCCCACCGCACACCTC
>NW_026728855.1:77500-102500 GCF_030272615.1 Cryptomeria japonica | reverse complement strand
CGAAGTCGGAGCCCGGATTGCCCCGGGCGCGCACCTCCGCCAGGGTGGGCACCTTGGTGCGCACAACTTGCCTGGGCTGCGCACCAGGAAGGGCTCAAGATGGCACCCGCGTTCCGTTTTTTTCACTATCTTTCAGAACGGAAATTTTAAAATCTCGTTTTTTTTTGCCTTTTCTGGAAATTAGTGAAGGCAGCGCATCAAAGGTGCGCAACGCTGGTGCGAACCTGGGAGCGCTCCGATGTGTGCTCCAAGGTGCGGCGTGCACGAAGTCGGACCCCGGTTTGCCCCGGGTGCGCACCTCGCGTGCACCTTGGTGCGCACACCTTGGCTGGGTTGCGCGCCCTGGTGGGCACCATGGTGCGCACCAAGGAGCGCTCCGAAGTGTGCTCCAAGGTGCGGCGTGCACGAAGTCGGAGCCCGGTTTGCCCCGGGTGCGCACCTCGCGTGCACCTTCGCCGCGGTGGGCACCATGGCGTGCACGAAGTCGGAGCCCGGTTTGCCCCGGGTGCGCACCTCGCGTGCACCTTCGCCGGGGTGGGCACCTTGGTGTGCAGACCTTGGCTGGGTTGCGCGCCCTGGTGGGCACCATGGTGCGCACCAAGGAGCGCTCCGAAGTGTGCTCCAAGGTGCGGCCTGCACGAAGTCGGAGCCCGGTTTGCCCCGGGTGTGCACCTCGGGTGGGCACCTTGGTGCGCATGCCTTGCCTGGGCTGCGCACCAGGGCGGGCTCAAGATGGCACCCGCGTTCCTTTTTTTTCACTATCTTTCAAAACGGAAATTTTAAAATCTCATTTTTTTTTGCCTTTTTCTGGAAATTAGTGAAGGCAGCGCATCAAAGGTGCGCACCTCGCTGCCCACCACGGTGCGCAACGCCGGTGGGCACCCGGGAGTGCTTCGAAGTGTGCTCCAAGGTGCTGCGTGCACGTTGTCGGAGCCCGGTTTGCCCCGGGTGCGCACCTCGCGTGCACCTTCGTCGGGGTGGGCACCTTGGCTGGGTTTGCCCCGGCTGCGCTCCGAAGCGGGGTTATTGGAGCGCCGCCTCTTTTTTTGTCGGAGCGTTTGGTGGGGTTTCTCGCATTGGCTCTTCCGAGGCCCGGTTGCCACCCTGGCGCGCACGAAGTCGGAAGTAGGGTTAATTGCCCGGGTGCGCACCTTTGCCAGGGTGGGCACCTTACCTGGGCTGCGCACCAGGGCGGGCTCAAGATGGCACGCGCGTTCCGTTTTTTTCACTATCTTTCAAAACGGAAATTTTAAAATCTCCTTTTTTTTTTGCCTTTTCTGGAAATTAGTGAAGGCAGCGCATCAAAGGTGCGCACCTCGCTGCCCACCTTGGTGTGCTCTGAGGTGCGCACCCGGGAGCGCTACGAAGTGTGCTCCAAGGTGCGGCGTGCACGTTGTCGGAGCCCGGTTTGCCCCGGGTGCGCACCTCGCCTGCACCTTGGCCGGGGTGGGCACCTTGGCTGGGTTTGCCCAGGGTGCGCTCCGAAGCGGGGTTACTGGAGCGCCCCCTCTTTTTTTGTCAGAGCGTTTGGTGGGGTTTCTCGCATTGGCTCTTCCCAGGCCCGGTTGTTGGGTGCGCTCCCACCCTGGCGCGCGCGAAGTTGGAAGTTGGGTTAATTGCCCGGGCGCGCACCTTCGCCAGGGTGGGCACCTTGGTGCGCACACCTTGGCTGGGCTGCGCACCAGGGCGGGCTCAAGATGGCACCAGCATTCCCTTTTTCTCACTATCTTTCAAAACGGAAATTTTAAAATCTCGTTTTTTTTTTGCCTTTTATGGAAATTAGTGAAGGCATCGCATCAAAGGTGCGCACCTCGCTGCCCACCTTGGTGTGCTCCGAGGTGCCCACCACGGTGCGCAACGCCGGTGCGAACCCGGGAGCGCCCCGATGTGTGCTCCAAGGTGCGGCGTGCACGAAGTCGGACCCCGGTTTGCCCCGGGTGCGCACCTCGCGTGCACCTTGGTGCGCACACCTTGGCTGGGTTGCGCGGCCTGGTGGGCACCATGGTGCGCACCAAGGAGCGCTCCGAAGTGTGCTCCAAGGTGCGGCGTGCACGAAGTCGGAGCCCGGTTTGCCCCGGGTACGCACCTTCGCCGGGGTGGGCACCTCGGCTGGGTTGCGCGCCCTGGTGCGCACCAAGGAGCGCTCCGAAGTGTGCTCCAAGGTGCGGCGTGCACGAAGTCGGAGCCCGGTTTGCCCCGGGTGCGCACCTCGCGTGCACCTTCGGCGGGGTTGCGCGCCCTGGTGGGCACCATGGTGCGCACCAAGGAGCGCTCCGAAGTGTGCTCCAAGGTGCGGCGTGCACGAAGTCGGAGCCCGGTTTGCCCCGGGTGCGCACCTCGCGTGCACCTTCGGCGGGGTTGCGCGCCCTGGTGGGCACCATGGTGCGCACCAAGGAGCGCTCCGAAGTGTGCTCCAAGGTGCGGCGTGCACGAAGTCGGAGCCCGGTTTGCCCCGGGTGCGCACCTCGCGTGCACCTTCGCCGCGGTGGGCACCATGGCGTGCACGAAGTCGGAGCCCGGTTTGCCCCGGGTGCGCACCTCGCGTGCACCTTCGCCGGGGTGGGCACCTCGGCTGGGTTGCGCGCCCTGGTGCGCACCAAGGAGCGCTCCGAAGTGTGCTCCAAGGTGCGGCGTGCACGAAGTCGGAGCCCGGTTTGCCCCGGGTGCGCACCTCGCGTGCACCTTCGCCAGGGTGGGCACCTCGGTGCGCACACCTTCTCAATGTTTTCTTGCCTTTTCTGGAAATTGGTGAAGGCAGCGCATCAAAGGTGCGCACCTCGGTGTGCTCCGAGGTGCGAACCCGAGAGCGCTCCGAGGTGCCCACGAAGTCGAAAGTCGGGTTAATTGCATTGTTTTCCCCGGGTGCGCTCCGAGGTGCGCAACATCGGCGCGCACCAAGGAGGGCTCCGAAGTGTGCTCCAAGGTGCGCACGATGGCGTGCACCTCTGGTGCGCACGATTCGGAGCTCGGTTTGACCGGGGTGCGCACACCTTGGCTGGGTTGCGCACCTTTTGTGCGCTCCAAGGTGCGCACGAAGTCGGAGCTCGGTTTGCCCCGGGTGCGCACCTTCGCCAGGGTGCGCACCTTGATGCGCACGCCTTGGCTGGGCTGCGCACCTTGGTGGGCGCCATGGTGCGCACCTTTCGTGCGCTCCAAGGTGCGCACGAAGTCGGAGCTCGGTTTGCCCCGGGTGCGCACCTTGGTGGGCGCCATGGTGCACTCCGAGGTGCCCAAGATTGGTGCGCACCAAGGAGCGCTCCGAAGTGCGCTCCAAGGTGCGCGCGAAGTCGAAAGTTGGGTTAATTGTCCGGTTTGCCTCGGGTGCGCACCTTGCGTGCACCTTCGCCAGGGTGGGCGCCTTGGTGCGCACACCTTGGCTGGGCTGCGCACACCTTGGCACCCGCGTTTCCTTCATTTTAAATTTTTTTTTTTTACAATCTCTCAAGTGGGAAATTCTATAATCTCAACTTTTTTTGCCTTTTCAGGAAACTTTTGAATGGAGCGCATCATTGGTGCGCTCCGAAGTGTGCTCCAAAGCTCTCTCCAGCTGCGTGCACCTGCCCCGGCCGCGCACCCGGCCCCGCCCAGCTTCGCTCACCTGTCCCGGGCGTCTGGTGCGGAACCTTAGAGTAAGAAACATCACCGTGCACCTTGGCCAACGTGCGCGACTCGACCGAGCGCGCACTGGCCGAGGTGCACACCGATTTCACCTGGGTGCGCGCGCAGCACCTCGGGCGCACCGGGGTGCGCGCACAACGCCCGGGTTGCACCGT
The DNA here is from genome assembly GCF_030272615.1 of Cryptomeria japonica. Classification (NCBI taxonomy): domain Eukaryota; kingdom Viridiplantae; phylum Streptophyta; class Pinopsida; order Cupressales; family Cupressaceae; genus Cryptomeria; species Cryptomeria japonica. The sequence goes on along the minus strand of NW_026728855.1, from coordinate 98,727 downwards.
GGCCTGTGTGCTCGGGGCGCCTCGGGTGCGCGCTCGGTGTCGCCCCCGCGCGCGCGGTAGTGCGGGCAGCGCACCCCGGCCCGGCCCGGCCCCGACGAGAACGCAAACGGGCAAAAGGTTTATTCAAATAGCATTGCGATGCCCGGCGAAAAACTAAAAAAGGGTGCAACACCGGGACTTCCCGGGAGGTCACCCATCCCAGTACTACTCCGGCCCAAGCGCGCTTAACTGCGGAGTTCTGATGGGATCCGGTGCACTAACGCTGGTATGATCGCACCCGTTATGAGCTTGTCGCAGTGTGTACTTAGCAAACCGCGACCCACGTGCGAATCCACCCCGGCCACCCACCCCCGTCGAGGTGCACACCCTCCCTCGCGAAGTGCGCCCCGTTCGCCAAGTGTGAGCCCTGCCCGGGTGCGCGCACCTTGCTAGGGCGTCGGGTGTGCACCCGGCCCGGCCTACGTGCGTGCACCTGTAGGGGGCGTCGTGTGCGTGCAGTGTCCCGTCTGCAACGCGGTGCCCACACACCACCTCGGGCGCAACGACCTGCGCTCACATGTGGGCCGAGTGCACCTTGGTGCATGTTCGGGGCGCCTCGGGTGCACGCTCGATCTTGCCCCGGTGCACCAAGGCGCTCGGTTTGCCCCGGGTGCGCACTTGGTGCAAGGTGGGCACCCAAAATAGGGATCAAGCACCAAAACACAAGTTTCGGGATGCAAAATGGGACCCAAGGACCACAAATGCGTTCCAAGACCCATGATGGGTCCACGAGAACAAAAATGTGTTCCGAGACTTAATAAACAAATATTGGGTTTTAGGAGAAGAAACATGCTCTGATGCCCAAAACGAGAATCGACCCCGAAAAGGCCACAGGCCAAAAGTGGGATGCGAGACAAAAAAAAATGGGACCCGAGGACCAAAATTGGGTTCCCAGGTCGAAGACAGGGCAACCGGACAAGAAACGACCTCTAAGGCTCGAAATGAGTCCCGACGACTAAAACTTGACAAGAAGCACCCATCAGGCACCCAACTCGACACCCATGGGATGCCGACCCACCCGGGCTTCCACCTAGCACACCTTGGCACCCACCCACCCTCGCACCCAACCTCGCACCCAACTTAGCACCTTTGAACCCACATTGGCACTCACCCTGACCCTGGCACCTTGGAACCCACATTGGCACTCACCTTGACCCTGGCACCCACCTTTGCACTCACCTTGGGACCCACCCTGGCTCCCACCTCGGCACCCACCCAGACACCCACCTTGGTTCCTTGGCACCCACCTTGGATCCTTGGCACCCACCCCGACACCCACCTTGGCACGCAACTTGGCTACTTGCCACCCACCTTGGCTCCTTGACGCCCACCCCGACAACCACCCCGTGACCTACCCTGGCTAGGGTTGGTGCACACCCACCCTGGTGCCCACCTTGGCACCCACCCTATGACCCACCTTGGCACGCACCTTAGTACCCACCCCGTTACCCACCCTAGGACCCACCCCGTGACCCACCTTGGCCAGGGTGGGTGCCTTGGTGCGCACAACTTGCCTGGGCTGCACACCAGGGCGGGCTCAAGATGGCACCCGCGTTCCGTTTTTTTCACTATCTTTCAAAACGGAAATTTTAAAATCTCATTTTTTTCTTTTTTTTGCCTTTTCTGGAAATTAGTGAAGGCAGCGCATCAAAGGTGCGCAATGCTGGTGCGAACCCGGGAGCGCTCCGATGTGTGCTCCAAGGTGCGGCGTGCACGAAGTCCGAGCCCGGTTTGCCCCGGGTGCGCACCTCGCGTGCACCTTCGCCGGGGTGAGCACCTTGGCTGGGTTGCGCGCCCTGGTGCGTACCAAGGAGCGCTCTGAAGTGTGCTCCAAGGTGCGGCGTGCACGAAGTCGGAGCCCGGTTTGCCCCGGGTGTGCACCTCGGGTGCGCACCTCGCGTGCACCTTCGCTGCGGTGGGCACCTTGGCTGGGTTGCGCGCCTTGGTGGGCACCATGCAGTGCACGAAGTCGGAGCCCGGTTTGCCCCGGGCGCGCACCTCCGCCAGGGTGGGCACCTTGGTGCGCACAACTTGCCTGGGCTGCGCATCAGGAAGGGCTCAAGATGGCACCCGCGTTCCGTTTTTTTCACTATCTTTCAGAACGGAAATTTTAAAATATCGTTTTTTTTTGCCTTTTCTGGAAATTAGTGAAGGCAGCGCATCAAAGGTGCGCAACGCTGGTGCGAACCTGGGAGCGCTCCGATGTGTGCTCCAAGGTGCGGCGTGCACGAAGTCGGAGCCCGGTTTGCCTCGGGTGCGCCCTGGTGGGCACCATGGTGCGCACCAAGGAGCGCTCCGAAGTGTGCTCCAAGGTGCGGCCTGCACGAAGTCGGAGCCCGGTTTGCCCCGGGTGTGCACCTCGGGTGGGCACCTTGGTGCGCATGCCTTGCCTGGGCTGCGCACCAGGGCGGGCTCAAGATGGCACCCGCGTTCCTTTTTTTTCACTATCTTTCAAAACGGAAATTTTAAAATCTCATTTTTTTTTGCCTTTTTCTGGAAATTAGTGAAGGCAGCGCATCAAAGGTGCGCACCTCGCTGCCCACCACGGTGCGCAACGCCGGTGGGCACCCGGGAGTGCTTCGAAGTGTGCTCCAAGGTGCTGCGTGCACGTTGTCGGAGCCCGGTTTGCCCCGGGTGCGCACCTCGCGTGCACCTTCGTCGGGGTGGGCACCTTGGCTTGGTTTGCCCCGGCTGCGCTCCGAAGCGGGGTTATTGGAGCGCCGCCTCTTTTTTTGTCGGAGCGTTTGGTGGGGTTTCTCGCATTGGCTCTTCCGAGGCCCGGTTGCCACCCTGGCGCGCACGAAGTCGGAAGTAGGGTTAATTGCCCGGGTGCGCACCTTTGCCAGGGTGGCACCTTACCTGGGCTGCGCACCAGGGCGGGCTCAAGATGGCACGCGCGTTCCGTTTTTTTCACTATCTTTCAAAACGGAAATTTTAAAATCTCCTTTTTTTTTTGCCTTTTCTGGAAATTAGTGAAGGCAGCGCATCAAAGGTGCGCACCTCGCTGCCCACCTTGGTGTGCTCTGAGGTGCGCACCCGGGAGCGCTACGAAGTGTGCTCCAAGGTGCGGCGTGCACGTTGTCGGAGCCCGGTTTGCCCCGGGTGCGCACCTCGCCTGCACCTTGGCCGGGGTGGGCACCTTGGCTGGGTTTGCCCAGGGTGCGCTCCGAAGCGGGGTTACTGGAGCGCCCCCTCTTTTTTTGTCAGAGAGTTTGGTGGGGTTTCTCGCATTGGCTCTTCCCAGGCCCGGTTGTTGGGTGCGCTCCCACCCTGGCGCGCGCGAAGTTGGAAGTTGGGTTAATTGCCCGGGCGCGCACCTTCGCCAGGGTGGGCACCTTGGTGCGCAAACCTTGGCTGGGCTGCGCACCAGGGCGGGCTCAAGATGGCACCAGCATTCCCTTTTTCTCACTATCTTTCAAAACGGAAATTTTAAAATCTCGTTTTTTTTTTGCCTTTTATGGAAATTAGTGAAGGCATCGCATCAAAGGTGCGCACCTCGCTGCCCACCTTGGTGTGCTCCGAGGTGCCCACCACGGTGCGCAACGCCGGTGCGAACCCGGGAGCGCCCCGATGTGTGCTCCAAGGTGCGGCGTGCACGAAGTCGGACCCCGGTTTGCCCCGGGTGCGCACCTCGCGTGCACCTTGGTGCGCACACCTTGGCTGGGTTGCGCGGCCTGGTGGGCACCATGGTGCGCACCAAGGAGCGCTCCGAAGTGTGCTCCAAGGTGCGGCGTGCACGAAGTCGGAGCCCGGTTTGCCCCGGGTGCGCACCTTCGCCGCGGTGGGCACCATGGCGTGCACGAAGTCGGAGCCCGGTTTGCCCCGGGTGCGCACCTCGCGTGCACCTTCGCCGGGGTGGGCACCTCGGCTGGGTTGCGCGCCCTGGTGCGCACCAAGGAGCGCTCTGAAGTGTGCTCCAAGGTGCGGCGTGCACGAAGTCGGAGCCCGGTTTGCCCCGGGTGTGCACCTCGGGTGCGCACCTCGCGTGCACCTTCGCTGCGGTGGGCACCTTGGCTGGGTTGCGCGCCTTGGTGGGCACCATGCAGTGCACGAAGTCGGAGCCCGGATTGCCCCGGGCGCGCACCTCCGCCAGGGTGGGCACCTTGGTGCGCACAACTTGCCTGGGCTGCGCACCAGGAAGGGCTCAAGATGGCACCCGCGTTCCGTTTTTTTCACTATCTTTCAGAACGGAAATTTTAAAATCTCGTTTTTTTTTGCCTTTTCTTCAAATTAGTGAAGGCAGCGCATCAAAGGTGCGCAACGCTGGTGCGAACCTGGGAGCGCTCCGATGTGTGCTCCAAGGTGCGGCGTGCACGAAGTCGGACCCCGGTTTGCCCCGGGTGCGCACCTCGCGTGCACCTTGGTGCGCACACCTTGGCTGGGTTGCGCGCCCTGGTGGGCACCATGGTGCGCACCAAGGAGCGCTCCGAAGTGTGCTCCAAGGTGCGGCGTGCACGAAGTCGGAGCCCGGTTTGCCCCGGGTGCGCACCTCGCGTGCACCTTCGCCGCGGTGGGCACCATGGCGTGCACGAAGTCGGAGCCCGGTTTGCCCCGGGTGCGCACCTCGCGTGCACCTTCGCCGGGGTGGGCACCTTGGTGTGCAGACCTTGGCTGGGTTGCGCGCCCTGGTGGGCACCATGGTGCGCACCAAGGAGCGCTCCGAAGTGTGCTCCAAGGTGCGGCCTGCACGAAGTCGGAGCCCGGTTTGCCCCGGGTGTGCACCTCGGGTGGGCACCTTGGTGCGCATGCCTTGCCTGGGCTGCGCACCAGGGCGGGCTCAAGATGGCACCCGCGTTCCTTTTTTTTCACTATCTTTCAAAACGGAAATTTTAAAATCTCATTTTTTTTTGCCTTTTTCTGGAAATTAGTGAAGGCAGCGCATCAAAGGTGCGCACCTCGCTGCCCACCACGGTGCGCAACGCCGGTGGGCACCCGGGAGTGCTTCGAAGTGTGCTCCAAGGTGCTGCGTGCACGTTGTCGGAGCCCGGTTTGCCCCGGGTGCGCACCTCGCGTGCACCTTCGTCGGGGTGGGCACCTTGGCTGGGTTTGCCCCGGCTGCGCTCCGAAGCGGGGTTATTGGAGCGCCGCCTCTTTTTTTGTCGGAGCGTTTGGTGGGGTTTCTCGCATTGGCTCTTCCGAGGCCCGGTTGCCACCCTGGCGCGCACGAAGTCGGAAGTAGGGTTAATTGCCCGGGTGCGCACCTTTGCCAGGGTGGGCACCTTACCTGGGCTGCGCACCAGGGCGGGCTCAAGATGGCACGCGCGTTCCGTTTTTTTCACTATCTTTCAAAACGGAAATTTTAAAATCTCCTTTTTTTTTTGCCTTTTCTGGAAATTAGTGAAGGCAGCGCATCAAAGGTGCGCACCTCGCTGCCCACCTTGGTGTGCTCTGAGGTGCGCACCCGGGAGCGCTACGAAGTGTGCTCCAAGGTGCGGCGTGCACGTTGTCGGAGCCCGGTTTGCCCCGGGTGCGCACCTCGCCTGCACCTTGGCCGGGGTGGGCACCTTGGCTGGGTTTGCCCAGGGTGCGCTCCGAAGCGGGGTTACTGGAGCGCCCCCTCTTTTTTTGTCAGAGCGTTTGGTGGGGTTTCTCGCATTGGCTCTTCCCAGGCCCGGTTGTTGGGTGCGCTCCCACCCTGGCGCGCGCGAAGTTGGAAGTTGGATTAATTGCCCGGGCGCGCACCTTCGCCAGGGTGGGCACCTTGGTGCGCACACCTTGGCTGGGCTGCGCACCAGGGCGGGCTCAAGATGGCACCAGCATTCCCTTTTTCTCACTATCTTTCAAAACGGAAATTTTAAAATCTCGTTTTTTTTTTGCCTTTTATGGAAATTAGTGAAGGCATCGCATCAAAGGTGCGCACCTCGCTGCCCACCTTGGTGTGCTCCGAGGTGCCCACCACGGTGCGCAACGCCGGTGCGAACCCGGGAGCGCCCCGATGTGTGCTCCAAGGTGCGGCGTGCACGAAGTCGGACCCCGGTTTGCCCCGGGTGCGCACCTCGCGTGCACCTTGGTGCGCACACCTTGGCTGGGTTGCGCGGCCTGGTGGGCACCATGGTGCGCACCAAGGAGCGCTCCGAAGTGTGCTCCAAGGTGCGGCGTGCACGAAGTCGGAGCCCGGTTTGCCCCGGGTACGCACCTCGCGTGCACCTTCGCCGGGGTGGGCACCTCGGCTGGGTTGCGCGCCCTGGTGCGCACCAAGGAGCGCTCCGAAGTGTGCTCCAAGGTGCGGCGTGCACGAAGTCGGAGCCCGGTTTGCCCCGGGTGCGCACCTTCGCCGCGGTGCGCACCATGGCGTGCACGAAGTCGGAGCCCGGTTTGCCCCGGGTGCGCACCTCGCGTGCACCTTCGGCGGGGTTGCGCGCCCTGGTGGGCACCATGGTGCGCACCAAGGAGCGCTCCGAAGTGTGCTCCAAGGTGCGGCGTGCACGAAGTCGGAGCCCGGTTTGCCCCGGGTGCGCACCTCGCGTGCACCTTCGGCGGGGTTGCGCGCCCTGGTGGGCACCATGGTGCGCACCAAGGAGCGCTCCGAAGTGTGCTCCAAGGTGCGGCGTGCACGAAGTCGGAGCCCGGTTTGCCCCGGGTGCGCACCTCGCGTGCACGAAGTCGGAGCCCGGTTTGCCCCGGGTGCGCACCTCGCGTGCACCTTCGCCGGGGTGGGCACCTCGGCTGGGTTGCGCGCCCTGGTGCGCACCAAGGAGCGCTCCGAAGTGTGCTCCAAGGTGCGGCGTGCACGAAGTCGGAGCCCGGTTTGCCCCGGGTGCGCACCTCGCGTGCACCTTCGCCAGGGTGGGCACCTCGGTGCGCACACCTTCTCAATGTTTTCTTGCCTTTTCTGGAAATTGGTGAAGGCAGCGCATCAAAGGTGCGCACCTCGGTGTGCTCCGAGGTGCGAACCCGAGAGCGCTCCGAGGTGCCCACGAAGTCGAAAGTCGGGTTAATTGCATTGTTTTCCCCGGGTGCGCTCCGAGGTGCGCAACATCGGCGCGCACCAAGGAGGGCTCCGAAGTGTGCTCCAAGGTGCGCACGATGGCGTGCACCTCTGGTGCGCACGATTCGGAGCTCGGTTTGACCGGGGTGCGCACACCTTGGCTGGGTTGCGCACCTTTTGTGCGCTCCAAGGTGCGCACGAAGTCGGAGCTCGGTTTGCCCCGGGTGCGCACCTTCGCCAGGGTGCGCACCTTGATGCGCACGCCTTGGCTGGGCTGCGCACCTTGGTGGGCGCCATGGTGCGCACCTTTCGTGCGCTCCAAGGTGCGCACGAAGTCGGAGCTCGGTTTGCCCCGGGTGCGCACCTTGGTGGGCGCCATGGTGCACTCCGAGGTGCCCAAGATTGGTGCGCACCAAGGAGCGCTCCGAAGTGCGCTCCAAGGTGCGCGCGAAGTCGAAAGTTGGGTTAATTGTCCGGTTTGCCTCGGGTGCGCACCTTGCGTGCACCTTCGCCAGGGTGGGCGCCTTGGTGCGCACACCTTGGCTGGGCTGCGCACACCTTGGCACCCGCGTTTCCTTCATTTTAAATTTTTTTTTTTTACAATCTCTCAAGTGGGAAATTCTATAATCTCAACTTTTTTTGCCTTTTCAGGAAACTTTTGAATGGAGCGCATCATTGGTGCGCTCCGAAGTGTGCTCCAAAGCTCTCTCCAGCTGCGTGCACCTGCCCCGGCCGCGCACCCGGCCCCGCCCAGCTTCGCTCACCTGTCCCGGGCGTCTGGTGCGGAACCTTAGAGTAAGAAACATCACCGTGCACCTTGGCCAACGTGCGCGACTCGACCGAGCGCGCACTGGCCGAGGTGCACACCGATTTCACCTGGGTGCGCGCGCAGCACCTCGGGCGCACCGGGGTGCGCGCACAACGCCCGGGTTGCACCGTGGCCTGTGTGCTCGGGGTGCCTCGGGTGCGCGCTCGGTGTCGCCCCCGCGCGCGCGGTAGTGCGGGCAGCGCACCCCGGCCCGGCCCGGCCCCGACGAGAACGCAAACGGGCAAAAGGTTTATTCAAATAGCATTGCGACGCCCGGCGAAAAACTAAAAAAGGGTGCAACACCGGGACTTCCCGGGAGGTCACCCATCCCAGTACTACTCCGGCCCAAGCGCGCTTAACTGCGGAGTTCTGATGGGATCCGGTGCACTAATGCTGGTATGATCGCACCCGTTATGAGCTTGTCGCAGTGTGTACTTAGCAAACCGCGACCCACGTGCGAATCCACCCCGGCCACCCACCCCCGTCGAGGTGCACACCCTCCCTCGCGAAGTGCGCCCCGTTCGCCAAGTGTGAGCCCTGCCCGGGTGCGCGCACCTTGCTAGGGCGTCGGGTGTGCACCCGGCCCGGCCTACGTGCGTGCACCTGGAGGGGGCGTCGTGTGCGTGCAGTGTCCCGTCTGCAACGCGGTGCCCACACACCACCTCGGGCGCAACGAGCTGCGCTCACATGTGGGCCGAGTGCACCTTGGTGCATGTTCGGGGCGCCTCGGGTGCACGCTCGATCTTGCCCCGGTGCACCAAGGCGCTCGGTTTGCCCCGGGTGCGCACTTGGTGCAAGGTGGGCACCCAAAATAGGGATCAAGCACCAAAACACAAGTTTCGGGATGCAAAATGGGACCCAAGGACCACAAATGCGTTCCAAGACCCATGATGGGTCCACGAGAACAAAAATGTGTTCCGAGACTTAATAAACAAATATTGGGTTTTAGGAGAAGAAACATGCTCTGATGCCCAAAACGAGAATCGACCCCGAAAAGGCCACAGGCCAAAAGTGGGATGCGAGACAAAAAAAAATGGGACCCGAGGACCAAAATTGGGTTCCCAGGTCGAAGACAGGGCAACCGGACAAGAAACGACCTCTAAGGCTCGAAATGAGTCCCGACGACTAAAACTTGACAAGAAGCACCCATCAGGCACCCAACTCGACACCCATGGGATGCCGACCCACCCGGGCTTCCACCTAGCACACCTTGGCACCCACCCACCCTCGCACCCAACCTCGCACCCAACTTAGCACCTTTGAACCCACATTGGCACTCACCCTGACCCTGGCACCTTGGAACCCACATTGGCACTCACCTTGACCCTGGCACCCACCTTTGCACTCACCTTGGGACCCACCCTGGCTCCCACCTCGGCACCCACCCAGACACCCACCTTGGTTCCTTGGCACCCACCTTGGATCCTTGGCACCCACCCCGACACCCACCTTGGCACGCAACTTGGCTACTTGCCACCCACCTTGGCTCCTTGACGCCCACCCCGACAACCACCCCGTGACCTACCCTGGCTAGGGTTGGTGCACACCCACCCTGGTGCCCACCTTGGCACCCACCCTATGACCCACCTTGGCACGCACCTTAGTACCCACCCCGTTACCCACCCTAGGACCCACCCCGTGACCCACCTTGGCCAGGGTGGGTGCACCCACCCTGGTGCCCACCTTGGCACCCACCCATCCTAGCACCCAGCCTGTGACCGGGCTTGGAACCCAACCTTGCACCCGCACCCGTCTTGGCCAGTGTGGGTGCGCACCCATCCTGGCACCCACGTTGTGACACACCCTTTAACCCACGCACCCTAGCACCCACGTTGGCACCCACCTTGGAACCCAACCTAGCAACTTGGCACCCACCCCGTGACCCACCTTGGCATCCACCATAGCAGTCGCCGACTTGGCACCCACCTCGGCACCCACCTTGACACTTGTGGACCCACCTTGCCACTCACCCTAGCATCGACCCATCCTAGCACCCACCCTGGCACCTTTGCACCCTAGCACTCACCCATCCTAGCACCTAACCTGTGACCCACCTTGACACTCACCCTCGCACCCACCTTGGAACCCAACCTAGCACCCACCCACCCTGACACCAACCCTAGCACCTACCCACCCTTGCACCCACCCTGTGACCCATCTTGGCACCCACCCATCCTACCACTCAACCTATCACCCACCTTCTCACCCACCTTGGCATCCACCTTAGCACCCACCCACACTGGCACCTTGGCACCCACCTCGGGCAAGGTGGGTGCACACCCACCCTGGCACCCAATTTAGAACCCACCGAGCATGTTACCCACCTTGGCACCCACATTGCAGCCCACCCTAGTACCCACCCTATGACCCACATTGGCATCCACACCCTAGCACCCAGGCACCTCGACACCCGCCTTGACACCCACCCTAGCACTGAACCTGTGACCCACCTTGGAACTCACCCTAGAACCCACCCACCCTGTGAACCACCTTGGCATCCACCTTAGCACCCACCCACCTTGGCACCCACTCTAGCACTCACCCATCCTAACACCCAACTTGTTACCCACCTTGGCACCCGCCCTCGCGTCCACCTTGAAACCCACCCTAGCACCCACCCACGCAGGAGCCCACCTTGGCACCCAACCTAACACCCACGCATCCTGGCACCCAACTTGTGACCCACCTTGGAACCCACCCTAGTACCCACCTTTGAACCCACTATATCACCAACCCACCTTGGCACCCACCCTATGACCCTCTTTGGAATCCACCCTAGCACGCACCCACCCTGGCACCCACCATGGAGCGCACCCTAGCACCCACCCACCTCGGCACGCACCTCAACACCCACCTTGGTGTGCGCACTGCGCCAACCTCTCAAAGACCCTATGTGGTGCGCTCCAAAGTGTACACCTTTGGTGCGCTCCAAGGTGCGCACCTTTGGTGCACACCGAGGTGCACACCAAAGTGTGCACCGAGGTGAGCACCAAAGTGCACTCCAGGGTGCACACCAAGGCGTGCACCTTTGGTGCGGTCAATGCAAACGAATTCGGAAGTTGGGGTCGATGTCCTAATCGCTGCTGCAGACTACACGTATGAGAATCGGACAAATAGCTTTATATAGGGGAGGTGTTGCGTTTGATGGGTCGACTCCCCTGGTTGTGTGCACTGCACCAACTTCAAAGACCCTGTCTTGTTTAAGAAGTCAAAAGTTGGGGTGGATGTCCTAATCATTGCTGCAGTCTACGCATGTATGAGAATCAGACAAATAGCTTATATAGGGGAGGTGTTGCATTCGGTGGGTTGACTCCCCTGGTTGTGCGCACTGCGCCAACCTCAAAGACCCCGCATAGCAGAAGAAGTCGGAAGTCGGATTTTGGTGAGCACCAAGGCGTGCACCTTTGGTGCGGTCAACGCAGACGAATTCAGAAGTTGGGGTGGATGTCCTAATCGTTGTTGCAGGCTACACATGTATGAGAATCAGACAAATAGCTTATATAGGGGAGGTGTTGGGTTTGATGGGTCAACTCCCTTGGTTGTGCGCATTACGCCAACCTCAAAGACCTTGTTTTCGTTAAGAAGTCAAAAGTTGGGGTCAATGTCCTAATGGCTCCTGCAGGCTACACATGTATGAGAATCGGACAAATAGCTTATATAGGGGAGGTGTTGGGTTTGATGGGTCGACTCCCCTGGTTGTGCGCATTACGTCAACCTCAAAGACCTTGTTTTCGTTAAGAAGTCAAAAGTTGGGGTCGATGTCCTAATTGCTCCTGTAGACTACACATGTATGAGAATCAGACAAATAGCTTATATAGGGGAGGTGTTGGGTTTGATGGGTTGACTCCCCTAGTTGTTCGCATTACACCAACCTCAAAGACCTTGTTTTCGTTTAGAAGCCGAAAGTTGGGGTCGATGTCCTAATTGCTCCTGCAGGCTACGCATGTATGAGAATCAGACAAATAGCTTATATAGGGGAGGTGTTGGGTTTGATGGGTCGACTCCCCTGGTTGTGCGCATTGCGCCAACCTCAAAGACCCTGCATTGCGGATGAAGTCGAAAGTCAGAGTTTGGTGTGCTACAAGGTGTGGTCGAAGGTGCTCACCTAGGTGTGCACCTTTGGAGCACAGGAAAAGTGCCCTCCAAAAGTGCGCACCTTTGGAGTGCACAAAAGTGCCCTCCAAAAGTGCGCACCTTTGGAGCGCAGAAAAGTGCCCTCCAAAAAGTGCCCTCCAAAAGTGCGCACCTTTGGAGCGCAGAAAAGTGCCCTCCAAAAAGTGCCCTCCAAAAGTGCGCACCTTTGGAGCGCAGAAAAGTGCCCTCCAAAAAGTGCCCTCCAAAAGTGCGCACCTTTGGAGCGCAGAAAAGTGCCCTCCAAAAAGTGCCCTCCAAAAGTGCGCACCTTTGGAGCGCAGAAAAGTGCCCTCCAAAAAGTGCCCTCCAAAAGTGCGCACCTTTGGAGCGCAGAAAAGTGCCCTCCAAAAAGTGCCCTCCAAAAGTGCGCACCTTTGGAGCGCAGAAAAGTGCCCTCCAAAAAGTGCCCTCCAAAAGTGCGCACCTTTGGAGCGCAGAAAAGTGCCCTCCAAAAAGTGCCCTCCAAAAGTGCGCACCTTTGGAGCGCAGAAAAGTGCCCTCCAAAAAGTGCCCTCCAAAAGTGCGCACCTTTGGAGCGCAGAAAAGTGCCCTCCAAAAAGTGCCCTCCAAAAGTGCGCACCTTTGGAGCGCAGAAAAGTGCCCTCCAAAAGTGCGCACTTTTGGTGCGCACCAAGGCGCTGGTTCGGTCGTTGCAGGCGAGTTCGGAAGTTGGGGTCGATGTCCTGAGCGGAGGTGCAAACTACACAGGTGTCGGAATCGGACAAATAGCTTATATAGGGGAGGTGTATGCTTCGATGGGTCGACTCCCCAGGTTGAGCGCACCGCGCCAACCTCAAAGACCCTACGGTATGGATGAAGTCGGAAGTTGGGTCCGATGACCGATTCGATTAGTAGGTATGCTCATGAGGTCGGAATTTGGGTCCGATGACCTGCCATGTGCAGGAAGGCGAATGTTGACACTGTGCGTTGCAAGGTGCACACCAAGGCGCTGGTGCGGTCTTTTTAGTCGAGTTCGGAAGTTGGGGTCGATGTCCTGATCGGAGGTGCAAGCTACACAGGTGTGGGAATCGGACAAATAGCTTATATAGGGGAGGTGTATGCTTCGTTGGGTCGACTCCCCGGGTTGAGCGCACCGCGCCAACCTCAAAGACCCTACGGTATGGATGAAGTCGGAAGTTGGGTCCGATGACCGATTCGATATGTAGGCATACTCGCGAGGTCGGAATTTGGGTCCGATGACCTGCCACGTGCAGGAAGGCGAATGTTGGCACTGTGCGTTGCAAGGTGCGCACCAAGGCGCTGGTTCGGTCGTTGGAGGCGAGTTCGGAAGTTGGGGTCGATGTCTTGATCGGAGGTGCAAACTACACAGGTGTGGGAATCGGACAAATAGCTTATATAGGGGAGGTGTATGCTTCGTTGGGTCGACTCCCCGGGTTGAGCGCACCGCGCCAACCTCAAAGACCCTACGGTATGGATGAAGTCGGAAGTTGGGTCCGATGACCGATTCGATATGTAGGCATACTCGCGAGGTCGGAATTTGGGTCCGATGACCTGCCATGTGCAGGAAGGCGAATGTTGGGACTGTGCGTCGCAAGGTGCGCACCAAGGCGCTGGTGCCGTCGTTGCAGTCGAGTTCGGAAGTTGGGGTCGATGTCCTGGTCAGAGGTGCAAACTACACAGGTGTGGGAATCGGACAAATAGCTTATATAGGGGAGGTGTATGCTTCGATGGGTCGACTCCCTGGGTTGAGCGCACCGCGCCAACCTCAAAGACCCTACAGTATGGATGAAGTCGGAAGTTGGGTCCGATGACCGATTCGATACGTAGGCATATTGGCGAGGTCTGAATTTGTGTCCGATGACCTGCCATGCGCAGGAAGGCGGAATTTGGGTCCGATGACCGAGTTGATGGCGTGCCATGCGCAGAAAGGCGGAATTTGGGTCCGATGACCGAGTTGATGTTGATGGCCCGCCATGCACAGGAAGGCGGAATTTGGGTCCGATGACCGATTTGAAGGCGTGCCATACGCAAAAAGGCGGAGTTTGGGTCCGATGACCGAGTTGATATTGATGGCCCGCCATGCGCAGGAAGGCGGAATTTGGGTCCGATGACCTGACATACGCATGGAGTCCGACTCGGGGGCCGATGTTCGATTCGATGACTTGCATTGTGGGTAAAGTCGGAAGTTGTGGTCTTTGACCCGATTCGATGACCAGACTTCGGCTGCTTGAGAATCGGACAAATAACTTATATAGGGGAGGTAGTGTTCTCGAGCATCCTCCCCCCGTGCCCGTTTATGTCGATTGATGCTGGTGCTCGACTGGTTGGAGCGCTCGGATGCAAAAATCTTGCACCAGGATTTATCGATTGTGATGGACACGGCAAGTCTCCTGATTGCTATGCAGGAGCTCATCGTGAATCTCTATGCGGCCTTGGTATGGACTCGACCTGCGGAATGGTTCGGCAATGGTAGTCGCTCCAACACGTCCTTGCAATGGCCACAGAGGTGATTCGACTAGAGCTCCAGTCTAGCTTTTGGGTTGCTTGGCGGACTGGTATAGCCGCGATCGAGTTCCGGCCATGAACGTTTTAGATAGCTCTTGGGCTTTCTGGGACGGAAGTCGGAAGTTTGGGCTGTTGTCCGATTTGATGACCATTCTTCGGATGTGTGAGAATCGGACAAATAACTTATATAGGGGACTGTGTTGTCTCACGCAGCCCCCTCCGTGCCCCTCTATCTCGACCGATGTTGGTGCTTGAAAGGGTTGGGATCGCTCGGATTTATAAACGTGCACCACCATTTGTCGAGTGTGAGGGACGCGGCAGGTCTCCTAAATGCTATGCGGGCGCTCTCTGAGAATCTCTATCCGGCCTCGACACAGACTAGTCTTGCTGAATGGTTTGGCACTGGTAGTCGATCCAACACGTCGTTGTTGTGGCCGCCTAGGCGATTCGATTCGAGCCCCCGTCTAGCTTTTGGGTTGCTTGGCGGATTTTGCCCTATCCGCAAGTGAGCTCGGTCCCTAAACGTTCGAGAAACCCGATTGCTATGCGCCGACTCTCTTTCTTGCGAGCCTCCATCTAGCTTTTGGGTCTCTACGGAACGGAAGTCGGAATCTGGGACCGTTGTTTGATTCGACGAGGCAGACTACGGTTGTGCGAGAATCGGACAAATAACTTATATAGGGGAGGTGTTGACTGGAGCATTCTCCCCCGTGCCCCTCTAACTCGACCAATGCTGGCGCTCGAACGGTGGTAGCGCTCGGATTTTCATTGAGCGCCAGCATTGGTCGATTTAGAGGGGCATGCGAGATTCCCGAATGCTATGCGAGGGCTCTAACGGAAATGTCTATTGGTTTCGGTATGGATGCAATTGCGAGTGGTTCGGCAAAGGTAGTCGTTCCGATGCGTCCATGTCGTGGCCAAATCGATAATTCGATTTGAGCCCTCGTATAGCATTTGGGTCTCTCGATGTGATTCCGCATTCCAGTCCCTTTGGGCACTGCTTGAGCCGCATCCCAGGGGGTTCCCTTCCCAATAATCTGCCTCGCAACCCGATTGCTATGCGGTGAGGCTCCTCGGCCGCCTCGGAACTATCTGTGTATCAGACGCATCGCGGGATAAGGGGTTGGCAACGGTAGTCGCCCCAAGCGCGTCCGATGCTTGGACCATTCCGAGGCGGCCCTGAAGCCTCTTCCGTCTAGCCGTTGGGTCCTTCTCGCCGCATCCCTCGCCTCGCACCCCGATTGCTATGCGGTGAGGCTCCTCGGCCGCCTCGGAACTATCTGTGTATCGGACGCGTCGCGGGATAAGGGGTTGTCACTGGTAGTCGCCCCAAGCGCGTCCGATGCTTGGACCATTCCGAGGCGGCCCTGAAGCCTCTTCCGTCTAGCCGTTGGGTCCTTCTCGCCGCATCCCTCGCCTCGCACCCCGATTGCTATGCGGTGAGGCTCCTCGGCCGCCTCGGAACTATCTGTGTATCGGACGCGTCGCGGGATAAGGGGTTGTCATTGGTAGTCGCCCCAAGCGCGTCCGATGCTTGGACCATTCCGAGGCGGCCCTGAAGCCTCTTCCGTCTAGCCGTTGGGTCCTTCTCGCCGCATCCCTCGCCTCGCACCCCGATTGCTATGCGGTGAGGCTCCTCGGCCGCCTCGGAACTATCTGTGTATCGGACGCGTCGCGGGATAAGGGGTTGTCACTGGTAGTCGCCCCAAGCGCGTCCGATGCTTGGACCATTCCGAGGCGGCCCTGAAGCCTCTTCCGTCTAGCCGTTGGGTCCTTCTCGCCGCATCCCTCGCCTCGCACCCCGATTGCTATGCGGTGAGGCTCCTCGGCCGCCTCGGAACTATCTGTGTATCGGACGCGTCGCGGGATAAGGGGTTGTCACTGGTAGTCGCCCCAAGCGCGTTCGATGCTTGGACCATTCCGAGGCGGCCCTGAAGCCTCTTCCGTCTAGCCGTTGGGTCCTTCTCGCCGCATCCCTCGCCTCGCACCCCGATTGCTATGCGGTGAGGCTCCTCGGCCGCCTTGGAACTATCTGTGTATCGGACGCGTCGCGGGATAAGGGGTTGTCACTGGTAGTCGCCCCAAGCGCGTCCGATGCTTGGACCATTCCGAGGCGGACCCGAAGCCTCTTCCGTCTAGCCGTTGGGTCCTTCTCGCCGCATCCTTCGCCTCGCACCCCGATTGCTATGCGGTGAGGCTCCTCGGCCGCCTCGGAACTATCTGTGTATCGGACGCGTCGCGGGATAAGGGGTTGTCACTGGTAGTCGCCCCAAGCGCGTCCGATGCTTGGACCATTCCGAGGCGGACCCGAAGCCTCTTCCGTCTAGCCGTTGGGTCCTTCTCGCCGCATCCCTCGCCTCGCACCCCGATTGCTATGCGGTGAGGCTCCTCGGCCGCCTTGGAACTATCTGTGTATCGGACGCGTCGCGGGATAAGGGGTTGTCACTGGTAGTCGCCCCAAGCGCGTCCGATGCTTGGACCATTCCGAGGCGGACCCGAAGCCTCTTCCGTCTAGCCGTTGGGTCCTTCTCGCCGCATCCCTCGCCTCGCACCCCGATTGCTATGCGGTGAGGCTCCTCGGCCGCCTTGGAACTATCTGTGTATCGGACGCGTCGCGGGATAAGGGGTTGTCACTGGTAGTCGCCCCAAGCGCGTCCGATGCTTGGACCATTCCGAGGCGGACCCGAAGCCTCTTCCGTCTAGCCGTTGGGTCCTTCTCGCCGCATCCCTCGCCTCGCACCCCGATTGCTATGCGGTGAGGCTCCTCGGCCGCCTTGGAACTATCTGTGTATCGGACGCGTCGCGGGATAAGGGGTTGTCACTGGTAGTCGCCCCAAGCGCGTCCGATGCTTGGACCATTCCGAGGCGGCCCCGAAGCCTCTTCCGTCTAGCCGTTGGGTCCTTCTCGCCGCATCCCTCGCCTCGCACCCCGATTGCTATGCGGTGAGGCTCCTCGGCCGCCTTGGAACTATCTGTGTATCGGACGCGTCGCGGGATAAGGGGTTGTCACTGGTAGTCGCCCCAAGCGCGTCCGATGCTTGGACCATTCTGAGGCGGCCCCGAAGCCTCTTCCGTGTAGCCGTTGGGTCCTTCTCGCCGCATCCCTCGCCTCGCACCCCGATTGCTATGCGGTGAGGCTCCTCGGCCGCCTTGGAACTATCTGTGTATCGGACGCGTCGCGGGATAAGGGGTTGTCACTGGTAGTCGCCCCAAGCGCGTCCGATGCTTGGACCATTCCGAGGCGGACCTGAAGCCTCTTCCCTCTAGCCGTTGGGGCTTTCTCGCCGCATCCCTCGCCTCGCACCCTGATTGCTATGCTGTGAGGCTCCTCGGCCGCCTTGGAACTATCTGTGTATCGGACGCATCGCGGGATAAGGGGTTGGCAGTGGTAGTCGCCCCAAGCGCATCCGATGCTTGGACCATTCCGAGGCGGCCCTGCAGCCTCTTCCGTCTAGCCGTTGGGGCCATCTCGCCGCATCCCCCACCTCGCACCACGATTGCTATGCGGTGAGGCTCCTTGGCCGCCTCGGAACTATCTGTGTATCGGACGCATCGCGGGATAAGGGGTTGTCACTGGTAGTCGCCCCAAGCGCGTCCGATGCTTGGACTATTCCGAGGCGGCCCTGCAGCCTCTTCCGTCTAGCCGTTGGGGCCATCTCGCTGCATCCCCCACCTCCTCGGCCGCCTCGGAACTATCTGTGTATCGGACGCATCGCGGGATAAGGGGTTGGCAGTGGTAGTCGCCCCAAGCGCGTCCGATGCTTGGACTATTCCGAGGCAGCCCTGCAGCCTCTTCCGTCTAGCCTTTGGGGCCATCTCGCCGCATCCCTCGCCTCGCACCCCGATTGCTATGCGGTGAGGCTCCTCGGCCGCCTGGGAACTATCTTCGTATCGGACGCATCGCGGGATAAGGGGTTGTCACTGGTAGTCGCCCCAAGCGCGTCCGATGCTTGGACTATTCCGAGGCGGCCCTGTGGCCTCTTCCGTCTAGCCGTTGGGGCCATCTCGCCGCATCCCCCACCTCGCACCCCGATTGCTATGCGGTGAGGCTCTTCGGCCGCCTTGGAACTATCTTCGTATCGGACGCATCGCGGGATAAGGGGTTGTCACTGGTAGTGGCCCCAAGCGCGTCCGATGCTTGGACTATTCCGAGGCGGCCCTGCAGCCTCTTCCGTCTAGCCGTTGGGGCCATCTCGCCGCATCCCCCACCTCGCACCCCGATTGCTATGCGGTGAGGCTCCTCGGCCGCCTTGGAACTATCTTCGTATCGGACGCATCGCGGGATAAGGGGTTGTCACTGGTAGTCGCCCCAAGCGCGTCCGATGCTTGGACTATTCCGACGCGGCCCTGTGGCCTCTTCCGTCTAGCCGTTGGGGCCATCTCGCCGCATCCCCCACCTCGCACCCCGATTGCTATGCGGTGAGGCTCCTCGGCCGCCTTGGAACCATCTTCGTATCGGACGCATCGCGGGATAGGGGGCTGTCACTGGTAGTCGCCCCAAGCGTGTCCGATGCTTGGACCATTCCTAGGCGGCCCTGAAGCCTCTTCCGTCTAGCCGTTGGGGCCTTCCCGCCCCATCCCTCGCCTCGCACCCCCGATTGCTATGCGGTGAGGCTCCTCGGCCGCCTTGGAACCATCTGTGTATCGGACGCATCGCGGGATAAGGGGTTGGCACTGGCAGTCGCCCCAAGCGCGTCCGATGCTTGGACCATTCCGAGGTGGCCCTGAAGCCTCTTCCGTCTAGCCGTTGGGGCCTTCCCGCCCCATCCCTCGCCTCGCACCCCGATTGATATGCGGTGAGGCTCCTCGGCCGCCTTGGAACTATCTGTGTATCGGACGCATCGCGGGATAAGGGGTTGGCACTGGTAGTCGTCCCAATCGCATCCGATGCTTGGACCATTCCGAGGCGGCCCTGCAGCCTCTTCCGTTTAGCCGTCGGGGCCTTCCCGCCGCATCCCTCGCCTCGCATCCCGATTCCTATGCGGTGAGTCTTCTCGGCCGCCGCGGAACTATACCTGTTATTGCTACTGCATCCTTCGGCTGGTAACCTCCTCTGCCGCCTTGGAACGTTCTCTTTGTCGGACGCGTCGCGGGATAAGGGGTTGGCACTGGTAGTCGCCCCAAGCGCGCCCGATGCATAGACCGCTCCGAGTCGACCTTGCTTTCAGCCTCTCACATGCATAGACCTCTCTGAGTCGACCCTGCAGCCTCTCACGTTTAGCCTTTGGAATCTCGCCTCACAACATGATTGCTATCCTTGATGCATCCCTTGCCTCGAGCCCTGATTGCTTTCTTGGCTGCATCCCTCCTCTCCTCACAGCCCGGTTGTCATCACTGCTTCATCCGTCGCTTCATGCATTCTGGCTGCTGGGCCCTTCCCACCGCACACCTCGATTGCTATCTCTTCTGCATCACACACCCCGATTGCTATCTCTGCTACATCCCTCGGCTCTCACTTCTGCATCCTTCGCCTCACACCTCGATTGCTATCAATGCTGCATCCGTAACCTCACACCCCGATTGCTATGCGGGGAGGCTCCTTGGCCGCCTTGGAAATTTCTGTGTGTCGGACGCACCGCGGGATAAGGGGTTGGCACTGGTAGTCGCCCCAAGTGCGCCCGATTCTTAGACCGCTTCGAGGTGACCTCGTAGCCTCTTTCGTCCAGGCTTCCTGCCTTCAACGCCCTTTTTACACCTCGATTGCTATGCGCGGGCTCGTTGGCGTCTATCACCTCTCTGCGAAGAGTGGCACGATGATTGTTGGGGTAAATCGTAGCAGTCCGATCTCTGGCCTTGGGCCATTGTGAGGGCTGATCGATTTCCTGTGCGCATCTCGTGTTCGCCCAGTAACAGACTCGACGACTTGTAATCGGTCTTGTTCCCGATTGTTCCTGGAGGTAGTCTTCGGAACTCTTGGATTTGACCTGTCACTCGAACTGTCCTCTTCCGAGGATGCTTGTGTGTGTGTGCTTGTGCCATTTCCTTGGCGGTATTAACGAGATATTAAAGAGCGGAGTGAGCGCCTCGCCCAGCTATGTTTGGGGCTCTCACTCCCTTACCCGGTGTGCGACCGCTTTGCACGTAGGTTGCGGAGCATCGCGACTCTTTCGATGTTTGGCGGTTGTCTTCCGGTGATGCGTTGGTCCCGAAGTGCACGTTACTAGCATTTCTGCCATTGTTCTCGATCTTTGGCACGTTCCTTCGTTGCAATTGGATATATATCTCCGTTTATACGCGCAGGCTTCTCCCGCCTATTCAGCGCTGTCCCACTCTCAGCACTCTCGTGGTCTCCTTGGCTTCTCTCTCCCGTGAGCGAGCTCTCTTCTCGAGTCTTTTCCATGTCCCATGGAGGTTGCCTTGCGAAATTCGGGCACACAAACGTGACCGGATAAGAGCGGAATTGCCTATGAGGAGAAGCTCACCTTAGGGAGCAGCAATGCCGAGTGTTTCGACAGAGGGTAGAGGGGGCGTTGTTTGGGCGGTTGCACAAAAGAGTGCTACGTTTGCACTGAAGGTTGCTTCTTCGTCTCCGACGAACTCTTCGAGGCAAAAAAGCTTGTTTACGGGGTCGAGGTGGGACTGTTCGTGCGAGTTGCGCCACCAAAAGTGCGTAGGGGGCATATACCTGGGAAATGGATGTCTCTGAGTGGCCTTACTCGGTCGCGTGCACGGTGCATTCTCTAACGGCAGGACTGTCGCGAGCATGTGCGGTTCGGATGTTTTCGGGTAAAGGGTTCCGTATGGGATGTTCTTCCCAGGCTCCTGTGAACCGAGACTCTGCATCGTCATGCTCCGGCTCCCGTGGGTGCTTCATGCCTCGTCGAGCTGTTTGTCGTGGACGATTAAGGCCGA
>NW_026728855.1:45000-67500 GCF_030272615.1 Cryptomeria japonica | reverse complement strand
CGTTTGGTGGGGTTTCTCGCATTGGCTCTTCCCAGGCCCGGTTGTTGGGTGCGCTCCCACCCTGGCGCGCGCGAAGTTGGAAGTTGGGTTAATTGCCCGGGCGCGCACCTTCGCCAGGGTGGGCACCTTGGTGCGCACACCTTGGCTGGGCTGCGCACCAGGGCGGGCTCAAGATGGCACCAGCATTCCCTTTTTCTCACTATCTTTCAAAACGGAAATTTTAAAATCTCGTTTTTTTTTTGCCTTTTATGGAAATTAGTGAAGGCATCGCATCAAAGGTGCGCACCTCGCTGCCCACCTTGGTGTGCTTCGAGGTGCCCACCACGGTGCGCAACGCCGGTGCGAACCCGGGAGCGCCCCGATGTGTGCTCCAAGGTGCGGCGTGCACGAAGTCGGACCCCGGTTTGCCCCGGGTGCGCACCTCGCGTGCACCTTGGTGCGCACACCTTGGCTGGGTTGCGCGGCCTGGTGGGCACCATGGTGCGCACCAAGGAGCGCTCCGAAGTGTGCTCCAAGGTGCGGCGTGCACGAAGTCGGAGCCCGGTTTGCCCCGGGTACGCACCTTCGCCGGGGTGGGCACCTCGGCTGGGTTGCGCGCCCTGGTGCGCACCAAGGAGCGCTCCGAAGTGTGCTCCAAGGTGCGGCGTGCACGAAGTCGGAGCCCCGTTTGCCCCGGGTGCGCACCTCGCGTGCACCTTCGGCGGGGTTGCGCGCCCTGGTGGGCACCATGGTGCGCACCAAGGAGCGCTCCGAAGTGTGCTCCAAGGTGCGGCGTGCACGAAGTCGGAGCCCGGTTTGCCCCGGGTGCGCACCTCGCGTGCACCTTCGGCGGGGTTGCGCGCCCTGGTGGGCACCATGGTGCGCACCAAGGAGCGCTCCGAAGTGTGCTCCAAGGTGCGGCGTGCACGAAGTCGGAGCCCGGTTTGCCCCGGGTGCGCACCTCGCGTGCACCTTCGCCGCGGTGGGCACCATGGCGTGCACGAAGTCGGAGCCCGGTTTGCCCCGGGTGCGCACCTCGCGTGCACCTTCGCCGGGGTGGGCACCTCGGCTGGGTTGCGCGCCCTGGTGCGCACCAAGGAGCGCTCCGAAGTGTGCTCCAAGGTGCGGCGTGCACGAAGTCGGAGCCCGGTTTGCCCCGGGTGCGCACCTCGCGTGCACCTTCGCCAGGGTGGGCACCTCGGTGCGCACACCTTCTCAATGTTTTCTTGCCTTTTCTGGAAATTGGTGAAGGCAGCGCATCAAAGGTGCGCACCTCGGTGTGCTCCGAGGTGCGAACCCGAGAGCGCTCCGAGGTGCCCACGAAGTCGAAAGTCGGGTTAATTGCATTGTTTTCCCCGGGTGCGCTCCGAGGTGCGCAACATCGGCGCGCACCAAGGAGGGCTCCGAAGTGTGCTCCAAGGTGCGCACGATGGCGTGCACCTCTGGTGCGCACGATTCGGAGCTCGGTTTGACCGGGGTGCGCACACCTTGGCTGGGTTGCGCACCTTTTGTGCGCTCCAAGGTGCGCACGAAGTCGGAGCTCGGTTTGCCCCGGGTGCGCACCTTCGCCAGGGTGCGCACCTTGATGCGCACGCCTTGGCTGGGCTGCGCACCTTGGTGGGCGCCATGGTGCGCACCTTTCGTGCGCTCCAAGGTGCGCACGAAGTCGGAGCTCGGTTTGCCCCGGGTGCGCACCTTGGTGGGCGCCATGGTGCACTCCGAGGTGCCCAAGATTGGTGCGCACCAAGGAGCGCTCCGAAGTGCGCTCCAAGGTGCGCGCGAAGTCGAAAGTTGGGTTAATTGTCCGGTTTGCCTCGGGTGCGCACCTTGCGTGCACCTTCGCCAGGGTGGGCGCCTTGGTGCGCACACCTTGGCTGGGCTGCGCACACCTTGGCACCCGCGTTTCCTTCATTTTAAATTTTTTTTTTTTACAATCTCTCAAGTGGGAAATTCTATAATCTCAACTTTTTTTGCCTTTTCAGGAAACTTTTGAATGGAGCGCATCATTGGTGCGCTCCGAAGTGTGCTCCAAAGCTCTCTCCAGCTGCGTGCACCTGCCCCGGCCGCGCACCCGGCCCCGCCCAGCTTCGCTCACCTGTCCCGGGCGTCTGGTGCGGAACCTTAGAGTAAGAAACATCACCGTGCACCTTGGCCAACGTGCGCGACTCGACCGAGCGCGCACTGGCCGAGGTGCACACCGATTTCACCTGGGTGCGCGCGCAGCACCTCGGGCGCACCGGGGTGCGCGCACAACGCCCGGGTTGCACCGTGGCCTGTGTGCTCGGGGCGCCTCGGGTGCGCGCTCGGTGTCGCCCCCGCGCGCGCGGTAGTGCGGGCAGCGCACCCCGGCCCGGCCCGGCCCCGACGAGAACGCAAACGGGCAAAAGGTTTATTCAAATAGCATTGCGATGCCCGGCGAAAAACTAAAAAAGGGTGCAACACCGGGACTTCCCGGGAGGTCACCCATCCCAGTACTACTCCGGCCCAAGCGCGCTTAACTGCGGAGTTCTGATGGGATCCGGTGCACTAACGCTGGTATGATCGCACCCGTTATGAGCTTGTCGCAGTGTGTACTTAGCAAACCGCGACCCACGTGCGAATCCACCCCGGCCACCCACCCCCGTCGAGGTGCACACCCTCCCTCGCGAAGTGCGCCCCGTTCGCCAAGTGTGAGCCCTGCCCGGGTGCGCGCACCTTGCTAGGGCGTCGGGTGTGCACCCGGCCCGGCCTACGTGCGTGCACCTGTAGGGGGCGTCGTGTGCGTGCAGTGTCCCGTCTGCAACGCGGTGCCCACACACCACCTCGGGCGCAACGACCTGCGCTCACATGTGGGCCGAGTGCACCTTGGTGCATGTTCGGGGCGCCTCGGGTGCACGCTCGATCTTGCCCCGGTGCACCAAGGCGCTCGGTTTGCCCCGGGTGCGCACTTGGTGCAAGGTGGGCACCCAAAATAGGGATCAAGCACCAAAACACAAGTTTCGGGATGCAAAATGGGACCCAAGGACCACAAATGCGTTCCAAGACCCATGATGGGTCCACGAGAACAAAAATGTGTTCCGAGACTTAATAAACAAATATTGGGTTTTAGGAGAAGAAACATGCTCTGATGCCCAAAACGAGAATCGACCCCGAAAAGGCCACAGGCCAAAAGTGGGATGCGAGACAAAAAAAAATGGGACCCGAGGACCAAAATTGGGTTCCCAGGTCGAAGACAGGGCAACCGGACAAGAAACGACCTCTAAGGCTCGAAATGAGTCCCGACGACTAAAACTTGACAAGAAGCACCCATCAGGCACCCAACTCGACACCCATGGGATGCCGACCCACCCGGGCTTCCACCTAGCACACCTTGGCACCCACCCACCCTCGCACCCAACCTCGCACCCAACTTAGCACCTTTGAACCCACATTGGCACTCACCCTGACCCTGGCACCTTGGAACCCACATTGGCACTCACCTTGACCCTGGCACCCACCTTTGCACTCACCTTGGGACCCACCCTGGCTCCCACCTCGGCACCCACCCAGACACCCACCTTGGTTCCTTGGCACCCACCTTGGATCCTTGGCACCCACCCCGACACCCACCTTGGCACGCAACTTGGCTACTTGCCACCCACCTTGGCTCCTTGACGCCCACCCCGACAACCACCCCGTGACCTACCCTGGCTAGGGTTGGTGCACACCCACCCTGGTGCCCACCTTGGCACCCACCCTATGACCCACCTTGGCACGCACCTTAGTACCCACCCCGTTACCCACCCTAGGACCCACCCCGTGACCCACCTTGGCCAGGGTGGGTGCCTTGGTGCGCACAACTTGCCTGGGCTGCACACCAGGGCGGGCTCAAGATGGCACCCGCGTTCCGTTTTTTTCACTATCTTTCAAAACGGAAATTTTAAAATCTCATTTTTTTCTTTTTTTTGCCTTTTCTGGAAATTAGTGAAGGCAGCGCATCAAAGGTGCGCAATGCTGGTGCGAACCCGGGAGCGCTCCGATGTGTGCTCCAAGGTGCGGCGTGCACGAAGTCCGAGCCCGGTTTGCCCCGGGTGCGCACCTCGCGTGCACCTTCGCCGGGGTGAGCACCTTGGCTGGGTTGCGCGCCCTGGTGCGTACCAAGGAGCGCTCTGAAGTGTGCTCCAAGGTGCGGCGTGCACGAAGTCGGAGCCCGGTTTGCCCCGGGTGTGCACCTCGGGTGCGCACCTCGCGTGCACCTTCGCTGCGGTGGGCACCTTGGCTGGGTTGCGCGCCTTGGTGGGCACCATGCAGTGCACGAAGTCGGAGCCCGGTTTGCCCCGGGCGCGCACCTCCGCCAGGGTGGGCACCTTGGTGCGCACAACTTGCCTGGGCTGCGCATCAGGAAGGGCTCAAGATGGCACCCGCGTTCCGTTTTTTTCACTATCTTTCAGAACGGAAATTTTAAAATATCGTTTTTTTTTGCCTTTTCTGGAAATTAGTGAAGGCAGCGCATCAAAGGTGCGCAACGCTGGTGCGAACCTGGGAGCGCTCCGATGTGTGCTCCAAGGTGCGGCGTGCACGAAGTCGGAGCCCGGTTTGCCTCGGGTGCGCCCTGGTGGGCACCATGGTGCGCACCAAGGAGCGCTCCGAAGTGTGCTCCAAGGTGCGGCCTGCACGAAGTCGGAGCCCGGTTTGCCCCGGGTGTGCACCTCGGGTGGGCACCTTGGTGCGCATGCCTTGCCTGGGCTGCGCACCAGGGCGAGCTCAAGATGGCACCCGCGTTCCTTTTTTTTCACTATCTTTCAAAACGGAAATTTTAAAATCTCATTTTTTTTTGCCTTTTTCTGGAAATTAGTGAAGGCAGCGCATCAAAGGTGCGCACCTCGCTGCCCACCACGGTGCGCAACGCCGGTGGGCACCCGGGAGTGCTTCGAAGTGTGCTCCAAGGTGCTGCGTGCACGTTGTCGGAGCCCGGTTTGCCCCGGGTGCGCACCTCGCGTGCACCTTCGTCGGGGTGGGCACCTTGGCTTGGTTTGCCCCGGCTGCGCTCCGAAGCGGGGTTATTGGAGCGCCGCCTCTTTTTTTGTCGGAGCGTTTGGTGGGGTTTCTCGCATTGGCTCTTCCGAGGCCCGGTTGCCACCCTGGCGCGCACGAAGTCGGAAGTAGGGTTAATTGCCCGGGTGCGCACCTTTGCCAGGGTGGCACCTTACCTGGGCTGCGCACCAGGGCGGGCTCAAGATGGCACGCGCGTTCCGTTTTTTTCACTATCTTTCAAAACGGAAATTTTAAAATCTCCTTTTTTTTTTGCCTTTTCTGGAAATTAGTGAAGGCAGCGCATCAAAGGTGCGCACCTCGCTGCCCACCTTGGTGTGCTCTGAGGTGCGCACCCGGGAGCGCTACGAAGTGTGCTCCAAGGTGCGGCGTGCACGTTGTCGGAGCCCGGTTTGCCCCGGGTGCGCACCTCGCCTGCACCTTGGCCGGGGTGGGCACCTTGGCTGGGTTTGCCCAGGGTGCGCTCCGAAGCGGGGTTACTGGAGCGCCCCCTCTTTTTTTGTCAGAGAGTTTGGTGGGGTTTCTCGCATTGGCTCTTCCCAGGCCCGGTTGTTGGGTGCGCTCCCACCCTGGCGCGCGCGAAGTTGGAAGTTGGGTTAATTGCCCGGGCGCGCACCTTCGCCAGGGTGGGCACCTTGGTGCGCAAACCTTGGCTGGGCTGCGCACCAGGGCGGGCTCAAGATGGCACCAGCATTCCCTTTTTCTCACTATCTTTCAAAACGGAAATTTTAAAATCTCGTTTTTTTTTTGCCTTTTATGGAAATTAGTGAAGGCATCGCATCAAAGGTGCGCACCTCGCTGCCCACCTTGGTGTGCTCCGAGGTGCCCACCACGGTGCGCAACGCCGGTGCGAACCCGGGAGCGCCCCGATGTGTGCTCCAAGGTGCGGCGTGCACGAAGTCGGACCCCGGTTTGCCCCGGGTGCGCACCTCGCGTGCACCTTGGTGCGCACACCTTGGCTGGGTTGCGCGGCCTGGTGGGCACCATGGTGCGCACCAAGGAGCGCTCCGAAGTGTGCTCCAAGGTGCGGCGTGCACGAAGTCGGAGCCCGGTTTGCCCCGGGTGCGCACCTTCGCCGCGGTGGGCACCATGGCGTGCACGAAGTCGGAGCCCGGTTTGCCCCGGGTGCGCACCTCGCGTGCACCTTCGCCGGGGTGGGCACCTCGGCTGGGTTGCGCGCCCTGGTGCGCACCAAGGAGCGCTCTGAAGTGTGCTCCAAGGTGCGGCGTGCACGAAGTCGGAGCCCGGTTTGCCCCGGGTGTGCACCTCGGGTGCGCACCTCGCGTGCACCTTCGCTGCGGTGGGCACCTTGGCTGGGTTGCGCGCCTTGGTGGGCACCATGCAGTGCACGAAGTCGGAGCCCGGATTGCCCCGGGCGCGCACCTCCGCCAGGGTGGGCACCTTGGTGCGCACAACTTGCCTGGGCTGCGCACCAGGAAGGGCTCAAGATGGCACCCGCGTTCCGTTTTTTTCACTATCTTTCAGAACGGAAATTTTAAAATCTCGTTTTTTTTTGCCTTTTCTTGAAATTAGTGAAGGCAGCGCATCAAAGGTGCGCAACGCTGGTGCGAACCTGGGAGCGCTCCGATGTGTGCTCCAAGGTGCGGCGTGCACGAAGTCGGACCCCGGTTTGCCCCGGGTGCGCACCTCGCGTGCACCTTGGTGCGCACACCTTGGCTGGGTTGCGCGCCCTGGTGGGCACCATGGTGCGCACCAAGGAGCGCTCCGAAGTGTGCTCCAAGGTGCGGCGTGCACGAAGTCGGAGCCCGGTTTGCCCCGGGTGCGCACCTCGCGTGCACCTTCGCCGCGGTGGGCACCATGGCGTGCACGAAGTCGGAGCCCGGTTTGCCCCGGGTGCGCACCTCGCGTGCACCTTCGCCGGGGTGGGCACCTTGGTGTGCAGACCTTGGCTGGGTTGCGCGCCCTGGTGGGCACCATGGTGCGCACCAAGGAGCGCTCCGAAGTGTGCTCCAAGGTGCGGCCTGCACGAAGTCGGAGCCCGGTTTGCCCCGGGTGTGCACCTCGGGTGGGCACCTTGGTGCGCATGCCTTGCCTGGGCTGCGCACCAGGGCGGGCTCAAGATGGCACCCGCGTTCCTTTTTTTTCACTATCTTTCAAAACGGAAATTTTAAAATCTCATTTTTTTTTGCCTTTTTCTGGAAATTAGTGAAGGCAGCGCATCAAAGGTGCGCACCTCGCTGCCCACCACGGTGCGCAACGCCGGTGGGCACCCGGGAGTGCTTCGAAGTGTGCTCCAAGGTGCTGCGTGCACGTTGTCGGAGCCCGGTTTGCCCCGGGTGCGCACCTCGCGTGCACCTTCGTCGGGGTGGGCACCTTGGCTGGGTTTGCCCCGGCTGCGCTCCGAAGCGGGGTTATTGGAGCGCCGCCTCTTTTTTTGTCGGAGCGTTTGGTGGGGTTTCTCGCATTGGCTCTTCCGAGGCCCGGTTGCCACCCTGGCGCGCACGAAGTCGGAAGTAGGGTTAATTGCCCGGGTGCGCACCTTTGCCAGGGTGGGCACCTTACCTGGGCTGCGCACCAGGGCGGGCTCAAGATGGCACGCGCGTTCCGTTTTTTTCACTATCTTTCAAAACGGAAATTTTAAAATCTCCTTTTTTTTTTGCCTTTTCTGGAAATTAGTGAAGGCAGCGCATCAAAGGTGCGCACCTCGCTGCCCACCTTGGTGTGCTCTGAGGTGCGCACCCGGGAGCGCTACGAAGTGTGCTCCAAGGTGCGGCGTGCACGTTGTCGGAGCCCGGTTTGCCCCGGGTGCGCACCTCGCCTGCACCTTGGCCGGGGTGGGCACCTTGGCTGGGTTTGCCCAGGGTGCGCTCCGAAGCGGGGTTACTGGAGCGCCCCCTCTTTTTTTGTCAGAGCGTTTGGTGGGGTTTCTCGCATTGGCTCTTCCCAGGCCCGGTTGTTGGGTGCGCTCCCACCCTGGCGCGCGCGAAGTTGGAAGTTGGATTAATTGCCCGGGCGCGCACCTTCGCCAGGGTGGGCACCTTGGTGCGCACACCTTGGCTGGGCTGCGCACCAGGGCGGGCTCAAGATGGCACCAGCATTCCCTTTTTCTCACTATCTTTCAAAACGGAAATTTTAAAATCTCGTTTTTTTTTTGCCTTTTATGGAAATTAGTGAAGGCATCGCATCAAAGGTGCGCACCTCGCTGCCCACCTTGGTGTGCTCCGAGGTGCCCACCACGGTGCGCAACGCCGGTGCGAACCCGGGAGCGCCCCGATGTGTGCTCCAAGGTGCGGCGTGCACGAAGTCGGACCCCGGTTTGCCCCGGGTGCGCACCTCGCGTGCACCTTGGTGCGCACACCTTGGCTGGGTTGCGCGGCCTGGTGGGCACCATGGTGCGCACCAAGGAGCGCTCCGAAGTGTGCTCCAAGGTGCGGCGTGCACGAAGTCGGAGCCCGGTTTGCCCCGGGTACGCACCTCGCGTGCACCTTCGCCGGGGTGGGCACCTCGGCTGGGTTGCGCGCCCTGGTGCGCACCAAGGAGCGCTCCGAAGTGTGCTCCAAGGTGCGGCGTGCACGAAGTCGGAGCCCGGTTTGCCCCGGGTGCGCACCTTCGCCGCGGTGCGCACCATGGCGTGCACGAAGTCGGAGCCCGGTTTGCCCCGGGTGCGCACCTCGCGTGCACCTTCGGCGGGGTTGCGCGCCCTGGTGGGCACCATGGTGCGCACCAAGGAGCGCTCCGAAGTGTGCTCCAAGGTGCGGCGTGCACGAAGTCGGAGCCCGGTTTGCCCCGGGTGCGCACCTCGCGTGCACCTTCGGCGGGGTTGCGCGCCCTGGTGGGCACCATGGTGCGCACCAAGGAGCGCTCCGAAGTGTGCTCCAAGGTGCGGCGTGCACGAAGTCGGAGCCCGGTTTGCCCCGGGTGCGCACCTCGCGTGCACCTTCGCCGCGGTGGGCACCATGGCGTGCACGAAGTCGGAGCCCGGTTTGCCCCGGGTGCGCACCTCGCGTGCACCTTCGCCGGGGTGGGCACCTCGGCTGGGTTGCGCGCCCTGGTGCGCACCAAGGAGCGCTCCGAAGTGTGCTCCAAGGTGCGGCGTGCACGAAGTCGGAGCCCGGTTTGCCCCGGGTGCGCACCTCGCGTGCACCTTCGCCAGGGTGGGCACCTCGGTGCGCACACCTTCTCAATGTTTTCTTGCCTTTTCTGGAAATTGGTGAAGGCAGCGCATCAAAGGTGCGCACCTCGGTGTGCTCCGAGGTGCGAACCCGAGAGCGCTCCGAGGTGCCCACGAAGTCGAAAGTCGGGTTAATTGCATTGTTTTCCCCGGGTGCGCTCCGAGGTGCGCAACATCGGCGCGCACCAAGGAGGGCTCCGAAGTGTGCTCCAAGGTGCGCACGATGGCGTGCACCTCTGGTGCGCACGATTCGGAGCTCGGTTTGACCGGGGTGCGCACACCTTGGCTGGGTTGCGCACCTTTTGTGCGCTCCAAGGTGCGCACGAAGTCGGAGCTCGGTTTGCCCCGGGTGCGCACCTTCGCCAGGGTGCGCACCTTGATGCGCACGCCTTGGCTGGGCTGCGCACCTTGGTGGGCGCCATGGTGCGCACCTTTCGTGCGCTCCAAGGTGCGCACGAAGTCGGAGCTCGGTTTGCCCCGGGTGCGCACCTTGGTGGGCGCCATGGTGCACTCCGAGGTGCCCAAGATTGGTGCGCACCAAGGAGCGCTCCGAAGTGCGCTCCAAGGTGCGCGCGAAGTCGAAAGTTGGGTTAATTGTCCGGTTTGCCTCGGGTGCGCACCTTGCGTGCACCTTCGCCAGGGTGGGCGCCTTGGTGCGCACACCTTGGCTGGGCTGCGCACACCTTGGCACCCGCGTTTCCTTCATTTTAAATTTTTTTTTTTTACAATCTCTCAAGTGGGAAATTCTATAATCTCAACTTTTTTTGCCTTTTCAGGAAACTTTTGAATGGAGCGCATCATTGGTGCGCTCCGAAGTGTGCTCCAAAGCTCTCTCCAGCTGCGTGCACCTGCCCCGGCCGCGCACCCGGCCCCGCCCAGCTTCGCTCACCTGTCCCGGGCGTCTGGTGCGGAACCTTAGAGTAAGAAACATCACCGTGCACCTTGGCCAACGTGCGCGACTCGACCGAGCGCGCACTGGCCGAGGTGCACACCGATTTCACCTGGGTGCGCGCGCAGCACCTCGGGCGCACCGGGGTGCGCGCACAACGCCCGGGTTGCACCGTGGCCTGTGTGCTCGGGGCGCCTCGGGTGCGCGCTCGGTGTCGCCCCCGCGCGCGCGGTAGTGCGGGCAGCGCACCCCGGCCCGGCCCGGCCCCGACGAGAACGCAAACGGGCAAAAGGTTTATTCAAATAGCATTGCGACGCCCGGCGAAAAACTAAAAAAGGGTGCAACACCGGGACTTCCCGGGAGGTCACCCATCCCAGTACTACTCCGGCCCAAGCGCGCTTAACTGCGGAGTTCTGATGGGATCCGGTGCACTAATGCTGGTATGATCGCACCCGTTATGAGCTTGTCGCAGTGTGTACTTAGCAAACCGCGACCCACGTGCGAATCCACCCCGGCCACCCACCCCCGTCGAGGTGCACACCCTCCCTCGCGAAGTGCGCCCCGTTCGCCAAGTGTGAGCCCTGCCCGGGTGCGCGCACCTTGCTAGGGCGTCGGGTGTGCACCCGGCCCGGCCTACGTGCGTGCACCTGGAGGGGGCGTCGTGTGCGTGCAGTGTCCCGTCTGCAACGCGGTGCCCACACACCACCTCGGGCGCAACGACCTGCGCTCACATGTGGGCCGAGTGCACCTTGGTGCATGTTCGGGGCGCCTCGGGTGCACGCTCGATCTTGCCCCGGTGCACCAAGGCGCTCGGTTTGCCCCGGGTGCGCACTTGGTGCAAGGTGGGCACCCAAAATAGGGATCAAGCACCAAAACACAAGTTTCGGGATGCAAAATGGGACCCAAGGACCACAAATGCGTTCCAAGACCCATGATGGGTCCACGAGAACAAAAATGTGTTCCGAGACTTAATAAACAAATATTGGGTTTTAGGAGAAGAAACATGCTCTGATGCCCAAAACGAGAATCGACCCCGAAAAGGCCACAGGCCAAAAGTGGGATGCGAGACAAAAAAAAATGGGACCCGAGGACCAAAATTGGGTTCCCAGGTCGAAGACAGGGCAACCGGACAAGAAACGACCTCTAAGGCTCGAAATGAGTCCCGACGACTAAAACTTGACAAGAAGCACCCATCAGGCACCCAACTCGACACCCATGGGATGCCGACCCACCCGGGCTTCCACCTAGCACACCTTGGCACCCACCCACCCTCGCACCCAACCTCGCACCCAACTTAGCACCTTTGAACCCACATTGGCACTCACCCTGACCCTGGCACCTTGGAACCCACATTGGCACTCACCTTGACCCTGGCACCCACCTTTGCACTCACCTTGGGACCCACCCTGGCTCCCACCTCGGCACCCACCCAGACACCCACCTTGGTTCCTTGGCACCCACCTTGGATCCTTGGCACCCACCCCGACACCCACCTTGGCACGCAACTTGGCTACTTGCCACCCACCTTGGCTCCTTGACGCCCACCCCGACAACCACCCCGTGACCTACCCTGGCTAGGGTTGGTGCACACCCACCCTGGTGCCCACCTTGGCACCCACCCTATGACCCACCTTGGCACGCACCTTAGTACCCACCCCGTTACCCACCCTAGGACCCACCCCGTGACCCACCTTGGCCAGGGTGGGTGCACCCACCCTGGTGCCCACCTTGGCACCCACCCATCCTAGCACCCAGCCTGTGACCGGGCTTGGAACCCAACCTTG
Source organism: Cryptomeria japonica (assembly GCF_030272615.1). Lineage (NCBI taxonomy): Eukaryota > Viridiplantae > Streptophyta > Pinopsida > Cupressales > Cupressaceae > Cryptomeria > Cryptomeria japonica. Next base: position 55,706 of record NW_026728855.1, on the reverse strand, counting down.
CACCCGCACCCGTCTTGGCCAGTGTGGGTGCGCACCCATCCTGGCACCCACGTTGTGACACACCCTTTAACCCACGCACCCTAGCACCCACGTTGGCACCCACCTTGGAACCCAACCTAGCAACTTGGCACCCACCCCGTGACCCACCTTGGCATCCACCATAGCAGTCGCCGACTTGGCACCCACCTCGGCACCCACCTTGACACTTGTGGACCCACCTTGCCACTCACCCTAGCATCGACCCATCCTAGCACCCACCCTGGCACCTTTGCACCCTAGCACTCACCCATCCTAGCACCTAACCTGTGACCCACCTTGACACTCACCCTCGCACCCACCTTGGAACCCAACCTAGCACCCACCCACCCTGACACCAACCCTAGCACCTACCCACCCTTGCACCCACCCTGTGACCCATCTTGGCACCCACCCATCCTACCACTCAACCTATCACCCACCTTCTCACCCACCTTGGCATCCACCTTAGCACCCACCCACACTGGCACCTTGGCACCCACCTCGGGCAAGGTGGGTGCACACCCACCCTGGCACCCAATTTAGAACCCACCGAGCATGTTACCCACCTTGGCACCCACATTGCAGCCCACCCTAGTACCCACCCTATGACCCACATTGGCATCCACACCCTAGCACCCAGGCACCTCGACACCCGCCTTGACACCCACCCTAGCACTGAACCTGTGACCCACCTTGGAACTCACCCTAGAACCCACCCACCCTGTGAACCACCTTGGCATCCACCTTAGCACCCACCCACCTTGGCACCCACTCTAGCACTCACCCATCCTAACACCCAACTTGTTACCCACCTTGGCACCCGCCCTCGCGTCCACCTTGAAACCCACCCTAGCACCCACCCACGCAGGAGCCCACCTTGGCACCCAACCTAACACCCACGCATCCTGGCACCCAACTTGTGACCCACCTTGGAACCCACCCTAGTACCCACCTTTGAACCCACTATATCACCAACCCACCTTGGCACCCACCCTATGACCCTCTTTGGAATCCACCCTAGCACGCACCCACCCTGGCACCCACCATGGAGCGCACCCTAGCACCCACCCACCTCGGCACGCACCTCAACACCCACCTTGGTGTGCGCACTGCGCCAACCTCTCAAAGACCCTATGTGGTGCGCTCCAAAGTGTACACCTTTGGTGCGCTCCAAGGTGCGCACCTTTGGTGCACACCGAGGTGCACACCAAAGTGTGCACCGAGGTGAGCACCAAAGTGCACTCCAGGGTGCACACCAAGGCGTGCACCTTTGGTGCGGTCAATGCAAACGAATTCGGAAGTTGGGGTCGATGTCCTAATCGCTGCTGCAGACTACACGTATGAGAATCGGACAAATAGCTTTATATAGGGGAGGTGTTGCGTTTGATGGGTCGACTCCCCTGGTTGTGTGCACTGCACCAACTTCAAAGACCCTGTCTTGTTTAAGAAGTCAAAAGTTGGGGTGGATGTCCTAATCATTGCTGCAGTCTACGCATGTATGAGAATCAGACAAATAGCTTATATAGGGGAGGTGTTGCATTCGGTGGGTTGACTCCCCTGGTTGTGCGCACTGCGCCAACCTCAAAGACCCCGCATAGCAGAAGAAGTCGGAAGTCGGATTTTGGTGAGCACCAAGGCGTGCACCTTTGGTGCGGTCAACGCAGACGAATTCAGAAGTTGGGGTGGATGTCCTAATCGTTGTTGCAGGCTACACATGTATGAGAATCAGACAAATAGCTTATATAGGGGAGGTGTTGGGTTTGATGGGTCAACTCCCTTGGTTGTGCGCATTACGCCAACCTCAAAGACCTTGTTTTCGTTAAGAAGTCAAAAGTTGGGGTCAATGTCCTAATGGCTCCTGCAGGCTACACATGTATGAGAATCGGACAAATAGCTTATATAGGGGAGGTGTTGGGTTTGATGGGTCGACTCCCCTGGTTGTGCGCATTACGTCAACCTCAAAGACCTTGTTTTCGTTAAGAAGTCAAAAGTTGGGGTCGATGTCCTAATTGCTCCTGTAGACTACACATGTATGAGAATCAGACAAATAGCTTATATAGGGGAGGTGTTGGGTTTGATGGGTTGACTCCCCTAGTTGTTCGCATTACACCAACCTCAAAGACCTTGTTTTCGTTTAGAAGCCGAAAGTTGGGGTCGATGTCCTAATTGCTCCTGCAGGCTACGCATGTATGAGAATCAGACAAATAGCTTATATAGGGGAGGTGTTGGGTTTGATGGGTCGACTCCCCTGGTTGTGCGCATTGCGCCAACCTCAAAGACCCTGCATTGCGGATGAAGTCGAAAGTCAGAGTTTGGTGTGCTACAAGGTGTGGTCGAAGGTGCTCACCTAGGTGTGCACCTTTGGAGCACAGGAAAAGTGCCCTCCAAAAGTGCGCACCTTTGGAGTGCACAAAAGTGCCCTCCAAAAGTGCGCACCTTTGGAGCGCAGAAAAGTGCCCTCCAAAAAGTGCCCTCCAAAAGTGCGCACCTTTGGAGCGCAGAAAAGTGCCCTCCAAAAAGTGCCCTCCAAAAGTGCGCACCTTTGGAGCGCAGAAAAGTGCCCTCCAAAAAGTGCCCTCCAAAAGTGCGCACCTTTGGAGCGCAGAAAAGTGCCCTCCAAAAAGTGCCCTCCAAAAGTGCGCACCTTTGGAGCGCAGAAAAGTGCCCTCCAAAAAGTGCCCTCCAAAAGTGCGCACCTTTGGAGCGCAGAAAAGTGCCCTCCAAAAAGTGCCCTCCAAAAGTGCGCACCTTTGGAGCGCAGAAAAGTGCCCTCCAAAAAGTGCCCTCCAAAAGTGCGCACCTTTGGAGCGCAGAAAAGTGCCCTCCAAAAAGTGCCCTCCAAAAGTGCGCACCTTTGGAGCGCAGAAAAGTGCCCTCCAAAAAGTGCCCTCCAAAAGTGCGCACCTTTGGAGCGCAGAAAAGTGCCCTCCAAAAAGTGCCCTCCAAAAGTGCGCACCTTTGGAGCGCAGAAAAGTGCCCTCCAAAAGTGCGCACTTTTGGTGCGCACCAAGGCGCTGGTTCGGTCGTTGCAGGCGAGTTCGGAAGTTGGGGTCGATGTCCTGAGCGGAGGTGCAAACTACACAGGTGTCGGAATCGGACAAATAGCTTATATAGGGGAGGTGTATGCTTCGATGGGTCGACTCCCCAGGTTGAGCGCACCGCGCCAACCTCAAAGACCCTACGGTATGGATGAAGTCGGAAGTTGGGTCCGATGACCGATTCGATTAGTAGGTATGCTCATGAGGTCGGAATTTGGGTCCGATGACCTGCCATGTGCAGGAAGGCGAATGTTGACACTGTGCGTTGCAAGGTGCACACCAAGGCGCTGGTGCGGTCTTTTTAGTCGAGTTCGGAAGTTGGGGTCGATGTCCTGATCGGAGGTGCAAGCTACACAGGTGTGGGAATCGGACAAATAGCTTATATAGGGGAGGTGTATGCTTCGTTGGGTCGACTCCCCGGGTTGAGCGCACCGCGCCAACCTCAAAGACCCTACGGTATGGATGAAGTCGGAAGTTGGGTCCGATGACCGATTCGATATGTAGGCATACTCGCGAGGTCGGAATTTGGGTCCGATGACCTGCCACGTGCAGGAAGGCGAATGTTGGCACTGTGCGTTGCAAGGTGCGCACCAAGGCGCTGGTTCGGTCGTTGGAGGCGAGTTCGGAAGTTGGGGTCGATGTCTTGATCGGAGGTGCAAACTACACAGGTGTGGGAATCGGACAAATAGCTTATATAGGGGAGGTGTATGCTTCGTTGGGTTGACTCCCCGGGTTGAGCGCACCGCGCCAACCTCAAAGACCCTACGGTATGGATGAAGTCGGAAGTTGGGTCCGATGACCGATTCGATATGTAGGCATACTCGCGAGGTCGGAATTTGGGTCCGATGACCTGCCATGTGCAGGAAGGCGAATGTTGGGACTGTGCGTCGCAAGGTGCGCACCAAGGCGCTGGTGCCGTCGTTGCAGTCGAGTTCGGAAGTTGGGGTCGATGTCCTGGTCAGAGGTGCAAACTACACAGGTGTGGGAATCGGACAAATAGCTTATATAGGGGAGGTGTATGCTTCGATGGGTCGACTCCCTGGGTTGAGCGCACCGCGCCAACCTCAAAGACCCTACAGTATGGATGAAGTCGGAAGTTGGGTCCGATGACCGATTCGATACGTAGGCATATTGGCGAGGTCTGAATTTGTGTCCGATGACCTGCCATGCGCAGGAAGGCGGAATTTGGGTCCGATGACCGAGTTGATGGCGTGCCATGCGCAGAAAGGCGGAATTTGGGTCCGATGACCGAGTTGATGTTGATGGCCCGCCATGCACAGGAAGGCGGAATTTGGGTCCGATGACCGATTTGAAGGCGTGCCATACGCAAAAAGGCGGAGTTTGGGTCCGATGACCGAGTTGATATTGATGGCCCGCCATGCGCAGGAAGGCGGAATTTGGGTCCGATGACCTGACATACGCATGGAGTCCGACTCGGGGGCCGATGTTCGATTCGATGACTTGCATTGTGGGTAAAGTCGGAAGTTGTGGTCTTTGACCCGATTCGATGACCAGACTTCGGCTGCTTGAGAATCGGACAAATAACTTATATAGGGGAGGTAGTGTTCTCGAGCATCCTCCCCCCGTGCCCGTTTATGTCGATTGATGCTGGTGCTCGACTGGTTGGAGCGCTCGGATGCAAAAATCTTGCACCAGGATTTATCGATTGTGATGGACACGGCAAGTCTCCTGATTGCTATGCAGGAGCTCATCGTGAATCTCTATGCGGCCTTGGTATGGACTCGACCTGCGGAATGGTTCGGCAATGGTAGTCGCTCCAACACGTCCTTGCAATGGCCACAGAGGTGATTCGACTAGAGCTCCAGTCTAGCTTTTGGGTTGCTTGGCGGACTGGTATAGCCGCGATCGAGTTCCGGCCATGAACGTTTTAGATAGCTCTTGGGCTTTCTGGGACGGAAGTCGGAAGTTTGGGCTGTTGTCCGATTTGATGACCATTCTTCGGATGTGTGAGAATCGGACAAATAACTTATATAGGGGACTGTGTTGTCTCACGCAGCCCCCTCCGTGCCCCTCTATCTCGACCGATGTTGGTGCTTGAAAGGGTTGGGATCGCTCGGATTTATAAACGTGCACCACCATTTGTCGAGTGTGAGGGACGCGGCAGGTCTCCTAAATGCTATGCGGGCGCTCTCTGAGAATCTCTATCCGGCCTCGACACAGACTAGTCTTGCTGAATGGTTTGGCACTGGTAGTCGATCCAACACGTCGTTGTTGTGGCCGCCTAGGCGATTCGATTCGAGCCCCCGTCTAGCTTTTGGGTTGCTTGGCGGATTTTGCCCTATCCGCAAGTGAGCTCGGTCCCTAAACGTTCGAGAAACCCGATTGCTATGCGCCGACTCTCTTTCTTGCGAGCCTCCATCTAGCTTTTGGGTCTCTACGGAACGGAAGTCGGAATCTGGGACCGTTGTTTGATTCGACGAGGCAGACTACGGTTGTGCGAGAATCGGACAAATAACTTATATAGGGGAGGTGTTGACTGGAGCATTCTCCCCCGTGCCCCTCTAACTCGACCAATGCTGGCGCTCGAACGGTGGTAGCGCTCGGATTTTCATTGAGCGCCAGCATTGGTCGATTTAGAGGGGCATGCGAGATTCCCGAATGCTATGCGAGGGCTCTAACGGAAATGTCTATTGGTTTCGGTATGGATGCAATTGCGAGTGGTTCGGCAAAGGTAGTCGTTCCGATGCGTCCATGTCGTGGCCAAATCGATAATTCGATTTGAGCCCTCGTATAGCATTTGGGTCTCTCGATGTGATTCCGCATTCCAGTCCCTTTGGGCACTGCTTGAGCCGCATCCCAGGGGGTTCCCTTCCCAATAATCTGCCTCGCAACCCGATTGCTATGCGGTGAGGCTCCTCGGCCGCCTCGGAACTATCTGTGTATCAGACGCATCGCGGGATAAGGGGTTGGCAACGGTAGTCGCCCCAAGCGCGTCCGATGCTTGGACCATTCCGAGGCGGCCCTGAAGCCTCTTCCGTCTAGCCGTTGGGTCCTTCTCGCCGCATCCCTCGCCTCGCACCCCGATTGCTATGCGGTGAGGCTCCTCGGCCGCCTCGGAACTATCTGTGTATCGGACGCGTCGCGGGATAAGGGGTTGTCACTGGTAGTCGCCCCAAGCGCGTCCGATGCTTGGACCATTCCGAGGCGGCCCTGAAGCCTCTTCCGTCTAGCCGTTGGGTCCTTCTCGCCGCATCCCTCGCCTCGCACCCCGATTGCTATGCGGTGAGGCTCCTCGGCCGCCTCGGAACTATCTGTGTATCGGACGCGTCGCGGGATAAGGGGTTGTCATTGGTAGTCGCCCCAAGCGCGTCCGATGCTTGGACCATTCCGAGGCGGCCCTGAAGCCTCTTCCGTCTAGCCGTTGGGTCCTTCTCGCCGCATCCCTCGCCTCGCACCCCGATTGCTATGCGGTGAGGCTCCTCGGCCGCCTCGGAACTATCTGTGTATCGGACGCGTCGCGGGATAAGGGGTTGTCACTGGTAGTCGCCCCAAGCGCGTCCGATGCTTGGACCATTCCGAGGCGGCCCTGAAGCCTCTTCCGTCTAGCCGTTGGGTCCTTCTCGCCGCATCCCTCGCCTCGCACCCCGATTGCTATGCGGTGAGGCTCCTCGGCCGCCTCGGAACTATCTGTGTATCGGACGCGTCGCGGGATAAGGGGTTGTCACTGGTAGTCGCCCCAAGCGCGTTCGATGCTTGGACCATTCCGAGGCGGCCCTGAAGCCTCTTCCGTCTAGCCGTTGGGTCCTTCTCGCCGCATCCCTCGCCTCGCACCCCGATTGCTATGCGGTGAGGCTCCTCGGCCGCCTTGGAACTATCTGTGTATCGGACGCGTCGCGGGATAAGGGGTTGTCACTGGTAGTCGCCCCAAGCGCGTCCGATGCTTGGACCATTCCGAGGCGGACCCGAAGCCTCTTCCGTCTAGCCGTTGGGTCCTTCTCGCCGCATCCTTCGCCTCGCACCCCGATTGCTATGCGGTGAGGCTCCTCGGCCGCCTCGGAACTATCTGTGTATCGGACGCGTCGCGGGATAAGGGGTTGTCACTGGTAGTCGCCCCAAGCGCGTCCGATGCTTGGACCATTCCGAGGCGGACCCGAAGCCTCTTCCGTCTAGCCGTTGGGTCCTTCTCGCCGCATCCCTCGCCTCGCACCCCGATTGCTATGCGGTGAGGCTCCTCGGCCGCCTTGGAACTATCTGTGTATCGGACGCGTCGCGGGATAAGGGGTTGTCACTGGTAGTCGCCCCAAGCGCGTCCGATGCTTGGACCATTCCGAGGCGGACCCGAAGCCTCTTCCGTCTAGCCGTTGGGTCCTTCTCGCCGCATCCCTCGCCTCGCACCCCGATTGCTATGCGGTGAGGCTCCTCGGCCGCCTTGGAACTATCTGTGTATCGGACGCGTCGCGGGATAAGGGGTTGTCACTGGTAGTCGCCCCAAGCGCGTCCGATGCTTGGACCATTCCGAGGCGGCCCCGAAGCCTCTTCCGTCTAGCCGTTGGGTCCTTCTCGCCGCATCCCTCGCCTCGCACCCCGATTGCTATGCGGTGAGGCTCCTCGGCCGCCTTGGAACTATCTGTGTATCGGACGCGTCGCGGGATAAGGGGTTGTCACTGGTAGTCGCCCCAAGCGCGTCCGATGCTTGGACCATTCCGAGGCGGCCCCGAAGCCTCTTCCGTCTAGCCGTTGGGTCCTTCTCGCCGCATCCCTCGCCTCGCACCCCGATTGCTATGCGGTGAGGCTCCTCGGCCGCCTTGGAACTATCTGTGTATCGGACGCGTCGCGGGATAAGGGGTTGTCACTGGTAGTCGCCCCAAGCGCGTCCGATGCTTGGACCATTCCGAGGCGGCCCCGAAGCCTCTTCCGTGTAGCCGTTGGGTCCTTCTCGCCGCATCCCTCGCCTCGCACCCCGATTGCTATGCGGTGAGGCTCCTCGGCCGCCTTGGAACTATCTGTGTATCGGACGCGTCGCGGGATAAGGGGTTGTCACTGGTAGTCGCCCCAAGCGCGTCCGATGCTTGGACCATTCCGAGGCGGACCTGAAGCCTCTTCCCTCTAGCCGTTGGGGCTTTCTCGCCGCATCCCTCGCCTCGCACCCTGATTGCTATGCTGTGAGGCTCCTCGGCCGCCTTGGAACTATCTGTGTATCGGACGCATCGCGGGATAAGGGGTTGGCAGTGGTAGTCGCCCCAAGCGCATCCGATGCTTGGACCATTCCGAGGCGGCCCTGCAGCCTCTTCCGTCTAGCCGTTGGGGCCATCTCGCCGCATCCCCCACCTCGCACCACGATTGCTATGCGGTGAGGCTCCTTGGCCGCCTCGGAACTATCTGTGTATCGGACGCATCGCGGGATAAGGGGTTGTCACTGGTAGTCGCCCCAAGCGCGTCCGATGCTTGGACTATTCCGAGGCGGCCCTGCAGCCTCTTCCGTCTAGCCGTTGGGGCCATCTCGCTGCATCCCCCACCTCCTCGGCCGCCTCGGAACTATCTGTGTATCGGACGCATCGCGGGATAAGGGGTTGGCAGTGGTAGTCGCCCCAAGCGCGTCCGATGCTTGGACTATTCCGAGGCAGCCCTGCAGCCTCTTCCGTCTAGCCTTTGGGGCCATCTCGCCGCATCCCTCGCCTCGCACCCCGATTGCTATGCGGTGAGGCTCCTCGGCCGCCTGGGAACTATCTTCGTATCGGACGCATCGCGGGATAAGGGGTTGTCACTGGTAGTCGCCCCAAGCGCGTCCGATGCTTGGACTATTCCGAGGCGGCCCTGTGGCCTCTTCCGTCTAGCCGTTGGGGCCATCTCGCCGCATCCCCCACCTCGCACCCCGATTGCTATGCGGTGAGGCTCTTCGGCCGCCTTGGAACTATCTTCGTATCGGACGCATCGCGGGATAAGGGGTTGTCACTGGTAGTGGCCCCAAGCGCGTCCGATGCTTGGACTATTCCGAGGCGGCCCTGCAGCCTCTTCCGTCTAGCCGTTGGGGCCATCTCGCCGCATCCCCCACCTCGCACCCCGATTGCTATGCGGTGAGGCTCCTCGGCCGCCTTGGAACTATCTTCGTATCGGACGCATCGCGGGATAAGGGGTTGTCACTGGTAGTCGCCCCAAGCGCGTCCGATGCTTGGACTATTCCGACGCGGCCCTGTGGCCTCTTCCGTCTAGCCGTTGGGGCCATCTCGCCGCATCCCCCACCTCGCACCCCGATTGCTATGCGGTGAGGCTCCTCGGCCGCCTTGGAACCATCTTCGTATCGGACGCATCGCGGGATAGGGGGCTGTCACTGGTAGTCGCCCCAAGCGTGTCCGATGCTTGGACCATTCCTAGGCGGCCCTGAAGCCTCTTCCGTCTAGCCGTTGGGGCCTTCCCGCCCCATCCCTCGCCTCGCACCCCCGATTGCTATGCGGTGAGGCTCCTCGGCCGCCTTGGAACCATCTGTGTATCGGACGCATCGCGGGATAAGGGGTTGGCACTGGCAGTCGCCCCAAGCGCGTCCGATGCTTGGACCATTCCGAGGTGGCCCTGAAGCCTCTTCCGTCTAGCCGTTGGGGCCTTCCCGCCCCATCCCTCGCCTCGCACCCCGATTGATATGCGGTGAGGCTCCTCGGCCGCCTTGGAACTATCTGTGTATCGGACGCATCGCGGGATAAGGGGTTGGCACTGGTAGTCGTCCCAATCGCATCCGATGCTTGGACCATTCCGAGGCGGCCCTGCAGCCTCTTCCGTTTAGCCGTCGGGGCCTTCCCGCCGCATCCCTCGCCTCGCATCCCGATTCCTATGCGGTGAGTCTTCTCGGCCGCCGCGGAACTATACCTGTTATTGCTACTGCATCCTTCGGCTGGTAACCTCCTCTGCCGCCTTGGAACGTTCTCTTTGTCGGACGCGTCGCGGGATAAGGGGTTGGCACTGGTAGTCGCCCCAAGCGCGCCCGATGCATAGACCGCTCCGAGTCGACCTTGCTTTCAGCCTCTCACATGCATAGACCTCTCTGAGTCGACCCTGCAGCCTCTCACGTTTAGCCTTTGGAATCTCGCCTCACAACATGATTGCTATCCTTGATGCATCCCTTGCCTCGAGCCCTGATTGCTTTCTTGGCTGCATCCCTCCTTTCCTCACAGCCCGGTTGTCATCACTGCTTCATCCGTCGCTTCATGCATTCTGGCTGCTGGGCCCTTCCCACCGCACACCTCGATTGCTATCTCTTCTGCATCACACACCCCGATTGCTATCTCTGCTACATCCCTCGGCTCTCACTTCTGCATCCTTCGCCTCACACCTCGATTGCTATCAATGCTGCATCCGTAACCTCACACCCCGATTGCTATGCGGGGAGGCTCCTTGGCCGCCTTGGAAATTTCTGTGTGTCGGACGCACCGCGGGATAAGGGGTTGGCACTGGTAGTCGCCCCAAGTGCGCCCGATTCTTAGACCGCTTCGAGGTGACCTCGTAGCCTCTTTCGTCCAGGCTTCCTGCCTTCAACGCCCTTTTTACACCTCGATTGCTATGCGCGGGCTCGTTGGCGTCTATCACCTCTCTGCGAAGAGTGGCACGATGATTGTTGGGGTAAATCGTAGCAGTCCGATCTCTGGCCTTGGGCCATTGTGAGGGCTGATCGATTTCCTGTGCGCATCTCGTGTTCGCCCA